>NC_143014.1:162587053-162742053 GCF_055824585.1 Amblyomma mixtum | reverse complement strand
TATGTTGCGTGCAACCTAACGTTGAGAGAGTTCGCCAGTGTTCACCGCCCTCACCGTTCAATCACGTTCCACGTAAGACTCGCGGTAATACAGGACATACTATGTCCGCCAGTATGGACGAGGGTGGCGCTGCTGAACATATTGAAACAACGTTAAAAGCAGCGGCGTTTACTTCGTCAGACCATGCGCAGAATTCTCCTCGCTCCACGAAAATTTCCATCCTTTCAAAATCGCAGAGAGTGCTGTGAAGAACGCATAGCAGGCGGTTAAGCGAATGTCACCACTAAGGCAACACTAGCTAAGCTTGACTATGACTACGTAAACTGGATGGAAATGGTGAAGCTGTCGCGCGGTTTTTGCTCTTACAAATACTGTCACGCTGTAGTCTTCGTACGCATACATTAGATGCCAGCTGCAATTTACTGCTTCGCTTCTGGCTTACTAATAGGACACCAAAGCTAAAAGCAGCTCAAATTCAACACAAAAGCCACTGTAATTTCTTCTTGTCTTCTCCTTGCAAAGTTTTGCCATTTCACTCTTTCGCTCCCTCTATCTCTCTGAGGTGCTGAGGGTATAGTGGTGAGTTTTCACATGTTAGATACGTCCCTTTCGGATGCCGCTTGCCATTTCTATTCATAATCTTTCTTTCGCCAATATAGTCTATGCAGCCCTCGAGAAAGTCAAGGAGTTATTTTTGCGAAACGGAGCATCAATAGACCACTTTTACAGGTAACGCCAGACAGCTTTCTGCATGCAGATACATAAATTTCTACTAAGGGTCGTAATAGCCGAAAACTGACGTTGAAATATCAGGATTAGTCCGATAAGCATTCAGGGGATCATTGGGATCGCTTAATCTTTGTTGGAAGCGAAGTATGTGACAACAGAAGATCACAACAAATGTCACTACTTCGGCTGATGATATTTGTGTACATGACTGTGTCGGAAGATGTGCTGCCGACCTTACAGTTTTGAGAAATGTTATTTTGCTGATTTCGCTAGCAAACATTAAAACGCATCTAAGTTGCGTTGTACACTGTAGTTAATTCATCGAAAATAAGGAAAACAGCTGCGAATTTGATCGGTACACAATTGTCTGAACACTGTCTGCCATTTCACACATTCTATCTCTTATATGTCGAGAGTATGACTCATTTGCCATTTTTGTCAGATGCGCGCGGACTTCCATGGCTAGGGCAGTTCCGACTTTTTCAAGGATACTGCAACCAATTTATGGCTCTAAAAATTAGCTGAGTGATGCATGCACATGCCCACACGGCCGCAGTGCTCTCTGGGGCCGCCGCCGCAGGCTATACCGGCCTGTGCGGCCTCGGCGAGGCACGAATCTTTTCTCGGGTAATGTGGCATAAAGCTACGCGTTTTCCGTCGCCGCAGATCCGGGTTAATTCGGTGAACCCGACCGTGACCAACACCGCCATGGGCGCGGCCGTCTGGGAGCAAGAGCCGGGTAAAGCGGTAGCCATGAAAGCCAAGATTCCCCTGGGCCGCTTCGCAGGTGGGTGCTGCCACTCTTGTCCTCTTTCCCGCCGCTATTCATTCAGGCCACCGCCGACTGTTGAGCCGAGTGCAGTGGGGGAAGGGGAGGGGGGCAATATTTTAGAGGAAAACAAGAGCTTGGATGTGCTGATACAAATTATTGCGGTGTAGCTAACGCCTAACCACTTGGGTGTGCAGCTTTTACTTTTTCTTTTTTTTTTTGGCATAGTGGCATATTTTTTCGGCATTCAAAATAGATCCCATTTGGAATGTTTGAGGGCCAGTTAGAGACAACCTGGGGACGTCTGGACATCCTGAGGTCTTACTCAGGAAGTCTTTGCGTTGCCTGGGATCATGCACGTACCATCTTCAGCATAAAAAAAAATGACCACTGAAGCTGACAACTGAACATATGTCCACTCGTCTCCAAGTTTTTGTCTCCCATTTGAAAATATAAAACGAGAAAGAGCTCCCGCTTAGTCTTTCGCGCGCCGACCTTTCATGCATATGAATGGCGTGACGCACTGAAATATATGACGCAATCGCTTTTTCCCCACTCCTTGCAGCAGTTCCAAAGACGTCAGTAGGAGGAGGGAAAAGTAGAGCAATAATGAGGGAAGTGTGCTTAATTATACCTGCAGAACAACTTTATCTGAACATTTACCTATTACGTATAATAATTGCAATAAATAGACAGCGGTCTCTTCAGAGTAACAAAAAGGAGACAAACAAAGGGGGAGGTTTTGTAGGCAGCAGAGAGTGATAAGGCTGGAAAGGTTGGCATGATACGGTGGCTGGCAGCAATGAATCGGGGCGTGCTAGTTTTTATGCTCATGCGATTGTCGCATTTGCATGAAAACTGCTGCGTAGTGATGCATGTCGTGAGAGAGCACACCGAATGCATAACTCGCTTGCGTGCAGTCTTGCATTCACCGATGTTTGTTGTGAAAATGCTCCGCAAACTGTGTCATATTGAATTTTAAAAGTTCATTGCTGTGACGGACTTCAACACAGATATGTTCTTTTATTTGCAGAGACAAGAGAGATATCAGATGTAGTGCTCTTTCTACTCAGCGACATGGCGTCTATGGTGACGGGAGTCATTCTGCCAATCGACGGTGGTTACACAGCTGTCTGAGATGCGTTTTGTACTGGGTGCGTACGGTGTTCAGTCCTTTTGAAATAAAAATTATTCAGAAAAATAAATGTTCTTCCCATACTGACATCAGTACAAGCCGGACAGCCGTACGGCGTTGAGACGCTGCCGTTGCTGCTGTTGATACCGCACGCTGCCTGTCGCACTAGCCGTACTTGCCTGGCCGCATTTGTCGTACCATCGTATAAATATCGGGTGGCTTCATGGGTGGCTTTAACTTCATGCACGAATTCCACGAGGGGCAGAGCTTGCTCTTGCCACGTGACCTGGCCGACGGCGTGCGTGATTTGAATGGAATGAATGGAGCGGTGGTTCTGTAGTTTAGCTTTGCGCAGTAATGTGCAAACAATGGTGACACAGCGTCTACGGTGGTGGCGGAGGCGGTACGAAAACTTGTCTGCTTCTTTGCGGCTCTTGAGACGTAACTGCAACGCAAGAACCACCATAGGAAGGCGCACACAGGAACGAATCATGTGTGTGTATGTCCGTGTGTGTGCGTTTTCGTAACGTAAATATCGTTCTTGCGCTGCGGTACGTCTCAAATATGCAACCAGCTCACCCATAAGCTCGTTTTTCTGCGCAGCTTGCAGCAGCTTATTTCGTTTTAGCGATCGTCATCATCATCAGCCTGACAACACCCACTGCAGGGAAAAGGCCTCTCCCATGTCTCTCCAAGTAACTCTCCAAGTGTTTCTCCGTTTATCAATAGCTACTGTCAACTTTGTTAGTTTGCCGATGGCCACTCTTGCACATTACATCGGTGCGGAACCACTATATAGCGACAGAAAATCGACGATCCAGCACAGAGAAGTAGGCATGCATGTATTAATACCACCACTCCAATTCAAACACCATAATACACCCGTTAGTATGTGATCATTCCGCTTATTATTTTTTCGCCCCTTCTTCGCCGTTCAATGCAGGTGCAAGATCGGTAGCTTATTACGTTTCGTGCATTTGAATAGTTTTAGAAGAAAAGTACCGTTACTGAAGATTAATCACAGCCTTACTAGAACCCACTGTAATGTGGCATAGGTTATACTATGGCTGAGGGCTATAGCTCGCTTCTAGACATTTTTTAAACATGTACATTTCAGCTGCTGTTGGAACAGCGACCTATGTTTCAACATTGCGCAGAACAGCGGCACGTAGAATGACAGGACATTTAAGCGATTCATCTCAAGTTCAAGTCCTAGCTGTTTTCCAAATGCCAAATTTTCGTGCAACCTGTGTCCGCGTTTTGATGAAGGTGAAACACAAAATCGGCCGGGTGCGCATTGCGATGACAGAGCACGTTAAAGAACCCCAGGTGTTCTAAATTAATCCGGAGCCCTCCACTACGGCGTCCCTCATAGTCCATGTGTCGCTTCGGGACGTTGAACGCCACAATGTACGACTGACTTTTTTTTTTTTCTTCGCGGCAGGCGTTTCGGGTGCGTAGGCACGCCCGCATCCCACAAGCGAAGTTTATATGCTGGCCGGCGCTTCATTTCAGAAGTTTGGGCAGACGACCTAAAAGCGCCTCAGTTAATGAAAAGCAGGAAACAAAAACTGAATGAAAAAGCAAGCAAGCGTCACTGCTGCACCGTTTCTTCTTGGGTCGTTTCTCCGCGGCGTTTTACCACACTAGTGCTCCAGCGAACGCTGCTTGCGATTAGCCAGCTGGGAGCGCTTCGAAAACTATGCCATTCGTCCTGTCGCATATATCCCTTCCACGGGACGAAGGAAACGACTCCCATTGTGGACTACCTTTCACCAATTTTCTTTAAGCGGACTAACGCTGAACTGCTACAAATTTCGCAGACAAGACGCAAAATCTATGGCAAAAAGAATGTGGCAGGGAAACTTATTTTCAATTACAAAGTTTTTCGATAAGTTCTAAGTTTATTACAGGATAGACAAATCAGAGCGGTAACGTTTTGTTCAATACAATTTATATTGCAGGACGTGCCTGATAACTGTAGCACAGTACGCATAAAGCAAAATTATGTAGACACAGCACCGTAGGCACCTAAATATAAAGTATACTCGTCTGTCATGCTCTTTGGACATAGTTAACATAAAAAGCCGGTGCTGAAAATTTCGGCGGGAGTACACAGAACAGTATTCAAAATTTGTACCTACAGGGCGCATCAACATTGCTCGATCGTGTCTGGTTGTTGAGCCAACCCAGCTAGGGAGCTAAATTCAAGAGCCCAGTTCACTGCGATCAACCTCTGTTTATGCATAAAGTTGCGAGATGCATGCAGTGTTTAGTAAGCATATAGCAGGCTCAAGAAGCAATGCTGATGTTTCTACTGAAGTAATGTAACGCGAACAGACAACTGATCCGAACAAATCACTGACTTCATGGTGCACATTTGTGCCACAGAAATAACTTGTGTGAACAGTTACTAAAACGCTATTAAACCTAAAGTGAAGCGCTGAAAAATAGGAATGCTGCCAGCTCTATCTTTGCCTACATCGCCTCGTGTCCGCGCCTGATGAATGAATGAATGAATGAATGAACTTTATTTCCGTCATCATGGGGCCTCACGGTCGGGGCGCAGCAATTAGGAGGGGGCGCCTCCCAGCCGGCTCTCAGCACCGCAGACCGCGGAGAGAGTCTTGTGGTAAGCTGTCTCCGCCTGAAGGATGATGAGTCTTTGCTGATCCGGGTCGTGGCTTCGGATCAGCGCTTCCCAGGTGGCAAGGTCTGGGATGATTTGTGATTTAGCCCCAGGAGAATCCTGACACTCCCAAATTAGGTGATTTTGCGAAGTGATTCTGTGGCAGCTACTGCAGAGCTCAGGCTCCTCTGTGTCTTCATCGTGTAGTATAAAGTAGGGAAAGAATCTGTTGACTTGAAGCCTCCTCCAGGGCCTGCACTCCTTTGGAGTGAGTGACCTATCCGGAAGTGAGAGTGTTCTCCTATCCAGTCTTGGTGTTTCAGTTATTTCTTTATACGTTATGAGAGGGTCTTTATTCCCACTCAGGGGCACTTCCAGAGCAGCTCGGATGTATAATTCTCGAGCGAGGCTGTGAGCAGCCTCATTCCCCGGAATGCCCTCATGAGCAGGAACCCAGGAGACCTCTCTGCTAGAGGGGTATTTTCTTAGTAATTTAGTGGCTTGACTGGAGACCACCCCCTTACAAAAGTTGTGAACAGCTGCCTTACTGTCAGACAAGATTATCTTGGCTTTGGTACTGACGCACGCAAGGGCAATGACAGCCTCCTCTGCCACTAATGCACTCCTAGTATTAATCGATGCAGCAGTCACTTTCTCCCCATTCCCATCAACGACGGCAATGACGGAGGCGCCATCGGACCCACAGGCTGCGTCGCAGAAGTCTATGTTACCCGGCGGGTCCCGGGCAAGATTGTTCATTACTGTTCGAGCTCTGTGTCTTCTCCTTTCTTTATCATGCTCCGGGTGCATGTTCTTAGGTATACTGGCCATTTTGAGATGCTTCCGTATGTCTAAGGGGATTAGCTCTGCAGTATACGGGGGCTTCCTCTCGCTCTCCCCTAGGTCAGTGAGGGTCTGCCTGCCTGCTATTGAGGAGCTAAGCCTCCAAATTTGCGCTTCTCTTACTGCCCTGGTGATCTCCGCACAGGTATTGTGGACTCCCATGCTAAGCAGTTTCTCCGTTGAGGAGTTCGTTGGGATGTCGAGAGCTCTTTTGTATGCATTTCGTATTAACTTGTCTATTTTCTCCTCCTCTTGCTCACTAAGCTTCAGAAATGGAGTCGCGTATGCAATCCTACTCACTATTAATGCTTGTACTAATCTCAGGAGACAGTGCTCTCGCAGGCCTTTGTTTCTGAGGGAGATCCGTCTAAAGATACCTATGGCCTGGGTGACATAGGTACTAAGCTTCTTGATAGTGGTTGTGTTACGCCCGTTCGTCTGGATAAAGTATCCTAGGACTCTTATAGTGTCAACCCTAGGTACTAACCTACCACCAACGACAACCTCTATCGAGCCGTATAGGTGAGGGAAGCGAGTCTCTTTCTTCATCTGGTCTTTGGTATTAAGCGAGAAGACCTCAGATTTTTGAGGGGAGCAGGAAAGCCCTCTCTCAAGAGCATAGTTTTCAACTACCTCTGCCGCTGCCTGCAGTCGGTATGAGATGTCAGCGTTCGTTCCCCCTGCTGTCCAAATGGTTATATCATCAGCATAAATGCTGTGCTTTAGCCCGTCAATTTTATTTAGTCTGTGGGATAGTCCTCTCATGGCAAAATTGAAGAGCATTGGAGAGAGGATTGAACCTTGAGGGGTCCCCTTATTGCCGAACCCAATCTGCTTCGAGGAAAGTCCTACAAAGCTTATAGTGGTCCTTCGATTACTTAAGAATCTTTTGACATAGTTAAAGCAATTGATGCCTACTCCGGCTTCACTGAGGCCTTCAAGGACCGCTCCGTGCTCAACATTATCGAAGGCTTTTGTAAGATCCAGCCCCAAGATTGCCCTTCCCCCTTTAGTTCCGTCGGGATCATCAAGTATATCATGTTTAAGCCTTAACATAACGTCATGTGCGCTAAGACGCGGTCTATAACCTACCATTTCAACCGGCCAGAGTCCCTCGCTCTCCATGTAGCGCGAGACTCTTGTTTGCACCACCTTTTCCATGAGCTTGCCCAAGCAAGACGTCAGAGAGATGGGTCTCATGATCAAGACTTTTGCCCGGCTTAGGAATAAGCACTAATTTAGAGACTTTCCATTCTTCCGGTAAGTCCTCCCCGTCCCAAATCTTGTTCATTAGCTCAGTTAGAAAAGAGATAGAATTATCGTCCAAGTTCTTCAGAGTGGTGTTGGTGATCCCGTCAGGGCTCGTGTCCGCGCCTCTCGGACCTGTCAGTGGCGATCAAATTTAGCGCGCTTGCTACCAGGTCACGTGGCACGAGGAAGCTTTGATTTCATATTCGATTGCATGCATTTGTTGAGTAAATATACCTCTTCGTGGCTTTCTTTTTCTCTTTTCCTTCGTTTTTTTACAATGAATGAAGAAATCATGGGAGTACGCTGCGCAAAACAACTTCGAAAACCAAAGTTGTTGCAAAAAAAAACCGAAACCGAAACAAGTGATGTCCCCGAGTGTAAACATGGCCGCTGCCTTTGCCGGTGGCTGTTGCGGCAAGCCTTGAACAGCACGCTTGCGTAATTTCCGCGTGCTTCACATCTTCAGTTGCGCTTTTTATCATTCGCTCTGTCTGATCTTGGAGCTGCATCTCTCACCGTACACGCATTCATTGCGCCGCGGCTCAAGTAACTTCCTGGAAGCGCGGCCAGAGAAGTCGCGCGTTGTGGTAGTTGCGCGCTAGCTCCAGACGTCGGCGACTTTTGCGATGGAGGTCTCTTTTGGCGGCAAACGTGCTGTGGTGACAGGTGCTAGCCAAGGTAAGTTTGTGCCAGTTTGCATGCGTGCTGGACGTTTTCTACGGCGTTGTCCTTATCTCTATAAATTCTTTGCACGAACGCATATCCCGGGTACGGTACCGCACTATGCTTTCTTACAGATAGCTTTGATTACAATAAACTCCTTTCAAAATGTGACCTTGCTGTGGATTACCTTTTAACATCACCTTGCTGTGCGTTCTGTTATGTATCGTGTCACTGAGTGTTCCGCCTTCCCATGAAACCATGTTGAGGGATAAAACGAAATTAATTGTGATATCGAAGTATGCTACATAATCAAATTTAGAGCTATGTTCTAGCACCAGCACGCCTCATTCCATAACCCCTGGATCAGCGTTACGTACACGTCGAGCACAGATATAGCCTGTCAGACTGCGGCTGTGCCAATGCTACACGCCAGAAAGCATCCTTCACTTTACCTTGTACAAGGTTTGGGACTTCTTAGCCGTGTGTACTGACCCCTTACCATTCCTGTAGCCTCTGCCTTTATCTTGTAATGCCACATGGTGAGTGGTATCAGTTTACACCATTGTCAGGTTGTCTGACTTACTTTGTCTCTTTTTTTTTTTTCATCAGGTATAGGCAGAGTGATTGCACGAGAGCTTGCAAAACGTGGAGCTACAGTAATAGCTGTTGCCAGGTCAGCTGACAAGCTTGAGCAGCTACAAAAAGAGGTAATTGGGCACTGCTGATTTCCACAAATGAACCACCTTTATTTGCACGTTGAAGAAGCTATGACTATGTTTCTGGCATAGTCATAATGACAAACTTAGTTTAGAGCTGGGCTCTTTTTCCCACTTGTTGGAATGAGTTCTGTGCAGCACATCTTGGAGATGTCCATTTCTCCCATGTGCTCTAGTGCAGTTAGGAAGGATGTAGTAATAAAAGGAAATTAACAATATTCTTGCCAGCTATTTATTTTTTCAGTTTGCCAGGCTACTTCACCTCTAAAGAGTCATAGTGCAGATAAGCACCGACCCATTCATAGAACAGAGCTGATTGACATCAGTGCTTTGATGTTGAGCTTGGGTACGTATACGGCTAGCATGAGCAAGCTGAAAGAAGAAGGACATGAGTTGGAAGGGCTGTTTTCTGAGAGAAATTGTATGCATGGGAATAACCTTTTCAACAACAACAGACTCTGTTTTAAAGATTTCGAACTTCTTGGGCCAGCATTATACTTTTATCATGGATCAGTATAGGTACAGGAGCAAATAAGAATCTCGCTCTGGTGAATTAGTTTTGGTTAACCTCAGAAAAACACAGTAATAGTCGAGGGTAATTGTGGGCAGTGTGTGCACAGAACTTGAGCACTATTTCAAATTAAGCTGTGGCACTTCTCTGTATGAGCTCACAACACAAGGTGCGAGCTTAGCTGTCAGTATTTTCTGTCAGGTGCATGCTCACATGTGCTGCAAAGTTTTGGGTTTGGTTGTTTTAATTGTAGGCTGCTATATTGCTAAAGTTGATACTAATCCTGGTATTGATACCAGCACAACTGAAAGCAGACTAGCCACATTTAGGAAAAATTGAACAAAGGAATTAATATATTATCCAGCCCCATAAACTATACCATTATTTTACTGTGCCACACAAAAAATAACCTAGTGCACATAAATTGAGTTCTTTACTGAATATAATGTCCTGTATTTCAGTGTAAAAATTTGTTATTGAAACCACATGCAAGGAACTGTCATGAGTAGTAAGAGAGGGAACACAGGTGCAGATGGCAGATAGCGTCTAGCCTTGATTGTGGTGATATGCGGGGGGCCATTTTTTGCAGCTAGGTGGAAAGGGTTCTGCTGTCTTGCCTGCTGCTAGTGCCCTGGCCAATGGCAGTTTTCTTCTGGGTCAGCCGTAGGTAATGAGCAGCGTCTCAAGGCATTCTTATTTCACCCCATCTACCAATGCCACAAAGGGGGAAAATGAAATGAAGAGGTAAAAAGTGGGGATATTTGTCCCTTCTCTGTGGCACATTGCCAGTCAGGGTGATAGCTACCCATTATCACTGCCAGCTGCTGATGAAATTCTCTGCATTTTGTAGGAGTGCCAGAAGCTGATAGGGCCGCACCTCACTTTCCACTTTGTTCCTGATAGCAGTCACCACAATCACAAGTGCGGTTTGAGGCTGTTTGCCATGTGCTCCTGTGTTCCTTGTCATATTTATCATGATAGTGCTGTGTTATAGAGGCTGTGCTGACAGCATGGATAAAAGGTAAAGATATTCTGGTACATAGGTTGCAATAGTAATTGCCATCACGTGGGTCCTGTACTAAATTAGACTATTTATTGAAAGCATGCTACATGTCATGGTTGATAGTGGTGTACATATGTGGCTGCAGTGATTTAAGATTTTTTAACACCAAATTAACAGGTATCAGTAATGTTTTGCAGTGGACATTTTGCACACAAAAATGCATTTTTGGGCTTCATAAGAGCAAAGCTTTCAGATGTTTCCTGACTAACAGACCTCAGAGAGGTGTGTTAGTCGAAGGTAGCTTCATGTTGATGTTTGCTGACAAGGTTTTGTGTCTCAGTGCCTAGCGTCATTGTGTATGCTTGCATTTTTTAGTTGTCTCTTAATAATCCTTAGCTTGTTTTTTCCAAAATTAACCTGATTATTGATTACAATGTGTAATCCTTTTTAGTACACTACGTGAATTATTGCTTACAAGTCGTGTAGGAATGGAAATAATTTTCACTAAACATGAATGTTTACTTTTCTCCATAAGATCACTGAGTGGCCATTTATTCTTTCTTTTAAAAAACGGTGGCCTTGTACCTTGGTTACGGCTCATTAGTCCAGTAAGAACTTCTTACATGTGCAGTCAGTATGGTGTCTTCCAATTAAAACACAATCATAAACTTTCACCTTGGTTAAATGCATAATAGTTGTCACTGGCATGCTCATACAAACACACACGCACTGTGCCTCTGCGGTGGCTCAGTGGTTACGGTGCTCGGCTGCTGACTGGAAAGACGCAGGTTTGATCCTGGCCGCAGTGGTCGAATTTTGATGGAGGCGAAATGCTAGAGGTCGGTGTTCTGTGCGATGTCAGTGCACATAAAAAAACCCCAGGTGGTTGAAATTATCTGGAGCCCTCGACTATGGTGTCCTTCATAGCCTGAGTCGCTGTGCGACATTAAACCTCATAATGCAGTCCAATACACACACAGTGTGAAGGTGAAGTGTGCCAAACAAAGGAAGAGGGAAGATGACAGCAAAATAGATTAAAGGGACACTGAGGAGAAATTGAAGCTGGCTTGTATCGACAGAATACCAGCTCCTGATTACAAAAACGCCACTCATACTGACAACAAAGCTCTTGTAACGTAGAAAAGAGCAAGAACCAAAATACAGGTATCGCCGCCACTGGCCAAACTCGCAAGTACAAGCGTGATGACGTCATAGGACAAAACAGTGTTGCTAGAACCAATGGTTCTAGAAACACTAGAACATGAGAAGCCACAAATCACTGAGGTGCAGCCAATGCATGCGCAAATCTCTTTGACGTCGCCAGATGGCGCCACGTGTCCGGCAGCTACGCGCGCGCCTGCATCATCGGGACCAATAAGCGCCTGCTCATCGGCAGTAGGCGGGCTCCCGGTATTCCGCTAGCGGTAACAAGGTGCACGGTATGCTAAAGGTGTCTATTTGCTAGAACTTCTTTGACGACTTCGAGAACGGGATCCATCGTAACGCTGGCAAAACGCCGGTGCAAACGTAAACGAAGCGACGGTAGCGACGGCCGCAATAGCCGATAGGTGCCTTCAACGTTCTGCCGGCGGTAGCTTTTTTTTTGGCTGCTATCAGGCCGCACTGCTGGCCGTCAGAAATCACGGAGTCTGCGCTACGTCATGTGCACGTCATGTGTCACATCTCTTAGTCCTGTGTCGTCATAGGGGAATCCCAAGTTTGAGTCAGAGCGGCGGGAAAAACTTTTTCAACTTCGAATCCAAATTTCTTAGAAATAAATGCATCTTTCGCTGCCGGCCAAGTGGCAACAAAGCCATAAAATGCCAAACTATCGGATTTTGCTGTAAAAAAAATATTGATAGAGCTCTCCTCACTGTCCCTTTAAAGCAGGGCGTCCAAACAAAAACAGCTGTATGTCTTGCTTGGTCTTTACACCTTACTATGGGTGGCCAGCAACAACACAGTTTTAGTTCTATTCCCCCAACTTGTGCTGTGTTTTACAAATCTTAACCCCATGTTTTCTGAGATGCCTTATTTGTGCATGCGTATGTTTCCATGTAGTAGTTTGTCAGTAGTGTTAAGAATTGATGAGCAGCACACCAGAAAACTAAGGGACACGGGACAGAAAGACACAAAAAAAGCACTGACTTGCATCATGCATCTTTCTGTCTAGTGTCCCTGTGTTTTCCAGTGTGCCTTTCTTCAGTATGGCCAACTAAGCAATCCTAACTTCTGTATCACTGAATCAAGGAATAGACAACCATTTGTTGATAATGTTATCAGCAGACAGCTTCACTAAAAGCTTATGATCTTAAATAATTAAAAAACATTTCTCTGTCAAAGTTGGGTGTCCTAAAAAAAGTTAGTATGGCAATCTTCTCTTTAAGTTTTTTAGAGCAGACTGTAGAGTTAATTAACCTTGTGGTTTTATTGCTGAAAAAACTGCAGTTAACATTACTGTTCAAAGGAGAAGAAATTGACTGTTTCTTATGGACAGACACAAAAACACATGACGGTACAGCACCTGTCTCGTCACATGTGCTCTTGTGTCCATAATGAGTAGCGTTGAATTTCTTCTCATTCACTCGTACTTTACCAGCTACCAACTAGCCCTGCAACATGTTTTTTTAACATTGCTGCTTTTTTGGATCATTGCTCCTTGTGTTCTGACTGACCAGTTTCGTGGTTCCTTTGCAGGTTCCCAACATTGTGCCCCTCCCTGTTGACCTGGCTGATTGGAATGCTACTGAGGCAGCACTAAGCAGTGTAGGACCAGTGGATCTCCTGGTTAACAATGCAGCTGTTGCCATCCTTGAGCCTGTTGGGGAAATCAGGCCAGAGTCTATTGATATGTGAGTATAGGTCAGGTGCATTTCTGAGGTGAACGCAAAGAACCATGGGAAAATCGTCTGCCAGCTACTTCTGGTTCCAAACTTCTTCCACGCACTGCCTTTTGCACATCAATTGCCATGCATGCATGCATCGTTTATTCACTTATTTATTTGTGCTGCGGCATCATTTATTGCATAGCATCACTGTAAGATCACCACGTGCTGCGTATGAACACGTCCAGAGTGCTGAAATTGACAATAGCGAAAAGTAAGAATGTTTTTTCGTGATTATAATATGCCAGCTTAGGCTGGCTGTTCTGCGTGTGCACGGCAGTCGCTTGCATGTGCGTTCGAACTAGTTAAACACGTCGGTCATTATATATTTGTTTTTTCGTCACACTACAAAGGCAACGAAGGGCTGAAACATGCACAGTTCAACCGATGTTAGATGCATTTTCCTCACAGCATGTAAAGCTGCGTGCGGGTGGGCTAGCAAACTGTCTAGTCTGGGGGAGTACTACTGCTACAAATTTAAGAAGAGTCCTTACATTGCAGAAACGAATGCTGCGACATGTTTTTAATGTTCCACGGGATCACCCAAGTTTGCCTTTATATGAAAAGTTAGGGATTATAAAAATCACCCAGCTCTACCCTTACCGCCTGTGCTTAACTTACAAAAAAGATGTCAAACAAAACATCAACTTCCTTTCTTCCTTAGCTTCCTTAACAAAGAGAATACCTTCGCATGATACACGTTGTCGGGAAATCTGGAACATTGAGAGATGCAGAACAAACTACGGAAAGCAAATGATTAAACATAAACTGCCAGAAATATTGAATATTTGTTATAGACACACCGTACATCCCGAAAACGCATCAAAGCAGGACCTAAGATTTTTTTTTTCGTGCTCAAATGTGTTTACTTGAAGATCATTTCTACCTTCATCCTACTGTGCCTGAATTGATTTTTTTTTTCTCCTTTCTTGGATCTTGTGCTCTTTTTGTTGTGGCTTGAAGTCTGCTATTTTCCACGCGTAAATATGCATTTGTAGTTTTGTGTATGTCTTTGAAATGTATTCTGTTGTCCGCTGATTTCTGCCTTGATGGAAGCAATCATGTATTTGATATGGGGGGGCGGGAACCAGTCAAGCTTTCCAGCTTTTTTTCCCTAACCTCCCCCATCATGTTGATGGAAATAAAGGCTATTATTATTATTATTATTATTATTATTATTATTATTATTATTATTATTATTATTATTATTATTATTATTATACATGCCACTGTGCGTGCAGCGCGTCTCAACACATCTCACTGCATGCGCATAGAAAGCTTCCTACTGTTTAGTACATTATTTTGGTTGCATTTCGTGAGAAAACACAGTACAAGGCAGGGTAGAGTCGAAGTCGCGTTGGTCTTGCGATGATGCAATACAATCAGTGGTGTTGCGGTGCAAATAAATTAGTGTAAGAAGCATTATTAACACAGCGACTGCCATGAAGCAAGCGCGCAGGGGGATAAATTTGGAACCGGAAGTAGTGGTAGCAGACGGCTTTTTCATGATCCTCTGCGCTCAATTTAGAAACACATGTCACCCATTGGGTGACCTCACAAGCAATAAACAACCCATCTTTTATGGAAGCATGTAGGCTTTACCATCATTTGACTTTACTTTTCTGCAGCTCGTTCATATGTCTTGGACCGCGTCTGCATGGCCACATAGCTATAAACTTGTGGCACTGATTGGCAGTAATTTTTTCTATTTGGCTAAACAGTTCTGACTGGTGTAAATCATCTCAAACCTCCCCGTTCAGAAGCTTTTGAGAATCTAAACTCACATTTTTCGGTTCATTCTTTCCCCTTGAAAGCTGTAAAGCTTCCCAGTACCAGTGTGATAGTAGCAAATGGAAACATGTAATGTGTGGATTGTCTCCAAAAAGACTTTGCCTATAGTCTGCTGGTTTTCATAGCATTGCGTGTGGTTTTCTCTTTATTTGTCAAAACCAAATACATTTAAAGGGACACTGAGGACACATTGAAGTTAGCCTGTATCGATGAAGTACCGCACTCTTGTCATAGAGAGACCACTCTCACTAAAAAAGGAGCTTTTGTAAGCTAGAAAAGACCAAAAACGAAATACAAGTATGGTCATCACAGGCCAGTTTTGCTAGTAACGTACGGTGCATCAACACAGGATTTCAGGCACAGATCTCGGGTTAGGTTACGCCGCTTGTCACTTCAAAACGGTGGTCATGTAGTACTTCTCGGTGTAGATATCCCGAGGTTGTATCAAGTGGCGGGAAAACCTTAAAATTCAATTTTCTCAGCAATGGATGCGTCTTTTGGTGCTGAACAAACATCATCACACTCAGAATGAGCCGTAGAATTGATTTTTTTGGCCAAGTTTGCAGTGCTAATCATCTTTTGGTTGTGCAAAATGAGAGCTTCTTAAAGTGTTTGATGATCATTTGTGCTACTGACATTTTTCTTTCTATATATCTGCTGCAGGTGCTTTACCACCAACGTGAAAGCTGTTATTAATGTGTCACAGGTAAGTTAGCCTCATACAGCCACTTTCCTAATTTTTGCCATTCTAGAGCGTAATAAGCTAATAATATCCAGTACATTCATAGTAATTTGTCTTTACCAGGACTGGCAAAATGCATTCTGTAATGCCATTTTTCTTTTAATTGATACACTAACTCTTTGGCTGTTACATTAGTTAGCGCAAAACATTGCTTAGTGACAGAGTGCTATAATGATATAGGGTTATCTGTGACCAATTTCTCAAGATGATTTGACTGCTGACATCAGAGAAGGTCATATATATATATATGGGTCATTGTACGCAAAATGTCCCTGGCGCTACGCTCGATCATCTCCGATTTATTCAAAAAAACTCATGGAAACTTATTGCTACGTGTGTAATCTAAGCCTAAAATATTTTTGCCGGAAAAAATTTATTTCTGAGGTAAGCTCAGTTATGACATTTGCACAGATTCTGGCTTTCGATATGATTCAGATACTGTATTTTTGAACGGTATATTTTTTACAGTTCAAATGAAATTTACAAATTTTATTATTTTAATATTTTTTTTAAATAAAATTCCTCTTGGGAATTATGAAATGTCCTTCTTACTTCCCTAGATGTCTATTACCTATAAAAAATGTAAAATGTTACAGCTAATGAAACTGAATATGTCGAAGGAATAAAATACTGAAGTTGCAGAAAAGGGCATTTTGAATTACAAACACCCCTTTATTTTACCCAGCAGTGTTTCAAGTAACTATACAAATGATGGCGCGTTTACTAGAACAGTTTATTGACTTTCATTTCTAAAGTCCTAATCATGGTTATTTTAGTTTAAAGCGAGAAAAAAAATTTTGAAGTTGAGCTCTTGCGCCTTTGGTTGTGTCGTCACTTTGCGCATCTTCACTGCAGAGCACAGCACTGTTGACACTGTGGCAAGGCGAAATGTACGGTTCTCGTTCCTAAGTAAAATTTCCACTGCAGACAGGCACTAAAACATTGTGTAGTCAAACAAATATTCATGAGAAAAGATTTTCCTAGTGCTGCATGGGCAGTACATTCAGATTGCTTTCAGTGTGTTCATGCGGCATTCAGTCAATATTGTCAGAGCCATGACAGATGTTTAGGGGACACGAGGAGGGGGCGACGCTGCACGTCGGTGGCGCAATTGCGGTATGTTCCGTCACTCGAGAGCAAGGCACCTCCGCACGATTGGGCCGTGCTCACCCTCACCGCCAGCGTGTCTCACGTTGCTCGAAGCTGTGGTGAGGACTTTGCTCTGTCACATGCGCTCTGAGGCACACGCTCTTCGTGATCTATTCGGACATAATTAAAGGACTGGTGTTATGGTTGCCGTGCTGGCTGGTCGTTCCCTCCTCGTGGTTCACGCGAGACAGCGCATTGAATACCCTCGTTTTTCTGCTCTTGGGTGCCTGGTGCCATAGCGGGTCCATTTGTACTTTGAAAGTGAAAACGATCTCGCTTACCTCATGCCATCCGCCGACTGTCATGCGGTATCTGCCTTAGCTCCAGCCCTAAAAATGCACGACTGCAAGTGAGGGCAAAATGTAGTGGTTGTCTGGCCATAAATGTGTCACGCAGGTGCTGTACTCTGCGGTGAAGAAGCGTTAAGAGGCAACGCAACGTGTGGCGAGAGAGCTCAACTTCAAAATTTTTTTTTCTCCCTTTAAACAAAAATCACTTCGATTAAAACATTAGAAATGAAAGGCAATAAACTGCTCTACTAAACCCACCATCGTTTGCATTTTTACTTGGACCCCTAAGGGTGAAACAAATGGGTTTTATGGTTTGCAACTTCAGTATTCTATTTCACATCGACGTTTTGAGTTTCATCAGCTGTAAAATTTTTTATAGGTAGTATACATAAAAGGAGGCAAGACAGCCATTTCTTAATTTCCGAGATGAAGTTGATATATTTTTTAAATGTCAAAATAATATAATTTTTAAATTATTTAAATTGTAAAAAATATTTATACCATCCAAAAATGCATGATCTGAATCATGTCGAAAGCCAAGGTCTGTGCAAATGTCATTAAAAAATTTGTGGAGTGTTTTCTGTACATTTTGATTTTTATTGGTTTTTGAGCGGTGCCTGGTTTCACTCCTTTTTGAAACATTCAAAATGAGCTCACCTCACGTATAATTTTTTTCGGCAAAAATATTTTAGGCTTATATTACGCACGTTGTGATATGTTTCCATAATTTTTTTTTTAACTAATGGGAGATGAAGTGCAATGTCTGGGACATTCGGCGTGCAAATGACCCATTATGTATGTGCATGTGTGCATGTATCTGTGTGTCAGCAGAGTAATACTGGTGTTGGCGGACGTCAGAAAAAAAGGTGAATCATGTGAACTAGGAAGTGAGTAACTAAATTTTAATAGTTAACTTTATAGCTATTACCAGTAACCAGCTGATTGTAATTATAGATTTGTAGCCAGCTGTAATAGCCATATTATTGCTTAAAATTTCAAAAACAGTTACACTCGTCGCTGTGGCTGAGCATATTTTGGTCATTTCTCGCACAGTTTGAAAACAGCGTGCCTGTGGTGTGCACACAGCAACGTCCATCAAATTGCGTCATTTCATGGCGCGCATGCCATGTAACCTTCTCTCTCCCACCTTGGCTGGAGCAGCAACCCCAGTGCAAGCAGGGCTGAGAAGAGTATGTGACATGTGGGTCACGAAGTGACGCGATTTGATGGACGTCACTGTTTGGAAATTGCATGAGAAACAGCCAAAATTTGCTCAGCCACAGCGTCAATTGTTATTGCGTTTTCAAAACTGTAAACCGGTATTATGGCTATTACTAACAACCGGATACAACTCTCCAATTACAGTCAGCACAGTCAGGTGGCTATCAGTAATAGTTCAAAAGTGAACTATTCAAATTTAGTTAATTACTTTACTAGTTAACATGATTTGCCTTTTTTATTACATCTGCCAACACTGGTATTAACTATGCCACAAAAAGGTTCTCTTTACCTGAAGAGATATATATTTAAAAAATTGGTGGCTGACTTCCCTGAAACACTTCATTGGTGTCACAACTGAATTACTTGCTTTAAATATCTACTTTTTCTGCTGTCACTTAGGAGTGGTACTCTGCACACTAAACCCTCCAGCTTAGTTGCACCTTTCAGTGTCCCCATCTCCTCTGTTCCTCTTCATTCTTTGTTGGAGTTCTATCTTCATGGCGGCTGAAAAATTGGTGTTTGTGCTGACTTCCTGTTGTTATAGTTTTCTCTAATGTCACTTTTTTTATTGGATGTTTTACGGCATCACTCCCATAGAGCCATATCATTGCTTATTGTGTTGCCCCTTTGAAATAATGCAGATTTGTGCCAAGTCCATGAAAGAACGGCGTGTAGCTGGTGCCATTGTCAACATCTCCAGCCAGGCTGGCATTGTGGCCCTGGCAGATCATGCTGTCTACTGTGCCACAAAAGCTGCCTTGGACCAGCTCACTCGAGTCATGGCTCTTGAACTGGGTCCACACAAGGTTAGCTAATCTCTTCTGCCATGGGAAACTTAAATATCTTTCATCAGTGCTGCACTATTTGCCTGTGGCATTCTTGCCTTTCTCTCGGCAGTTTTAACCACCCAGGTACCACTTTGAAATTGTGGCCTATATGGGCCTTCTGCCTACCTTGCGTAGATCGTGGATTTCTTTGCTGTGTCTTATGTTTACATAGGAGAAGGTTCCCGCGTCAAGATCATATATTGTATTGTGTGCAGAAGGAGTCATGTTCATAGATGTGCACAGGTTCATGGTAGTGCCTGTTCATGTCTTCTGAAAAGCAGAAAACAATATGGGACAAAGTGTGTGCTCTCCCTTCTCCCCCTTCTTATACCTGTCGTCATGTTTTAGATCTATAGACTGTTGTAAATTAACTGTAATAGTTTACTGCCAAGGTTCACTCACATGTTTTTTTGACTGTCTTTTGACAGCAGTTCAGGTGTGAATTGCTTTTTGTCTGTTTTCTTTGAAAACTTTGGCAACTTTTTTTTTGTTTTTTGTGATTCTGCCAGGAATGGCTGCACGTAGGACATTTATCACCCTCACCAGACACATACTAGCCTTTTCTTAAGAAAGTGACTGGTTTTCACTCTGTGTTTTTGCATTCCTTGGTAGTGGAAACTTTGCTTTGGTATGTAGTGAGCTTCTCCCAATTATAGTGAAACGAAATACAGACTACCTGTTCCTTGGTGTTGTTCAGTTAAGTGGGAAAAACACAATTGCAAAACACTAGTTGTAAAGTTAAGTACAGGAAGGAAAAAATACAATTACAGGAAACAGCATAAAATGGTTTTACACTTAACACTGAAAGCATGTAGCATGTTTATGTGTCACCATAGAAACAGTGCATGCTGCCATGCCAGCAAGTAACCGTGCATTTAGTTTTGAGAACTTTGGGTAGCAGTTGGCATAGGCTTTAAGTGTGGGGCTGTATACATGCTAATAGTCTTCACTGGTGGTATTCACTCCTCTCATTATGGCTTCTGAATTAAATGCAGCATATTGCAAGCACAAATATAGCCACAAGGGGTGTGACATTGCTTTGGTGTACATTTGAATGCTCTTTTGATACATTTGGATAGCATCAAGCAGGTGTGCCTCTTATAGTCAGTTCTGTCCTGTCATCATTGTTCTACTTGTCATCTGTTGTATTTCAGCAACGCAGGCTAGGCAGTCAGGTTCTCTTGAGCTTGTCTTGCCTGTCTACAGTCCACAAGAAATCCTTGTACGCAGAGAACTCATTTACTTAAGGAATGCCTTTTGTAAATTGTCTTTGTATACTTTTTTTGCTTTTTTGCCCTATAAGTGCACCTTGTTTCAAATAGAGGTGTACTGCTGTTCACTCTAGTAGTGCATGTTGGTAGGAGTGCAGCTTTATTGGCATTTCAGTTCTTACAACTTTTATTACCTTATTAGTGTGCATATCATATTGGGTTCCATGGTTGCTCATTTCAGATTCGGGTGAACTCTGTAAACCCCACTGTGACCAACACTCCCATGTCTCTAGTTGGGTGGAGTGACCCTGTAAAAGCAAGTGCCATGCAGTCCAAAATCCCTTTGGGGCGTTTTGCAGGTGAGCTGTCCTTTGGAGTATTCTTTTTGGAAGAAACTTTTGAACACATCTCCTTTCTACAACCACAGCTTCAAAAAAGTGGACAGAAAACTTTTTCTTTTAAGTTTTCCTCTCTGAGCGCTCACAAAAAGCTTATTAATTTTTTTACATTTCTTGGCATGTAGTTTTATTTTGCTCATAATGTTGTATCCATCTTTTGATTTAATGTGTTATTATCATTATGATGTGCACATGCCATGCATGGTAGATGGCTATTAAGATTAATCTGCTTGACTTCAAATAAAATTTCAGTTTTGGCTAGTTGAGCTCAGTGGGAAAAGTGTGCAGCGCGGTGAGGACAAGGACAAATAAGATTGATAACAGGACTGCCATCCTTGTCATTTGTCTGCCATTTCTTGTATGCATCATGCCGTTCATTTTTGCATATTCTTTTATTCTTTCCAAGCCATAGTTACTTGTAGTAGTTGGCTTTTCAAATATCAGTGCAAGAAACAGCTGCATTCTCTCTCCATTTCTTTAACAAATTAGGCTTGTCTCAACACTCCTTCATAACATGCCAAACATCACACGTGTCTATAGTAGAATTTCTGTGTTGGAGGAATGACAGTAAAGGGCACAAAATGCAACACTCACCATTTGGTCAGTTAGCTCTCTACCAAGAATTATAAAGTATAGTTTTAGTGTAGTTGAGAGTCTCAATGTCATTGTTTATTAGTAACAAGAAGTTGAGTGGGCTCCCTTCACGATGAACTCTGTTAAGCTGAATTCACTGGTTAGTTGAGAAGTTCAGTTACATTTGCTTAGTTTAGTTCATACATGCAGCATGGAAAAATCTGGATGGCATAAAATTAGCTTTTGCAGTGCAGTGGTTAACATGACCTTTCATAGTGCTGCAGCGAGTAGCATTTCATAGTGCCAAGCAGCTGATTGCTTTGCATTCACTGCACTGTGTTGTAATAGTCGAACAGCAACATAATTCACAACTGAATCCAATTACCTATCTTCAGCAATCACCATCTAGACATACAATGTACCATTACCTAAATGGATAGCCACTGTTTTTGCTTGTACTAATATTTTAATATATTTCCTGCCTCCAAAAACCAATATTGGTCAGGGCTCACTGCGTGCAAAACATATGCATGTGTGAAAATGCATTCGTTTCCTTAGAACACCACCTTGATTTAAAAAGAAGGTTGCCGTTAGATTTTTCTACAATCTCTCTTTCTCTTTTTCCACTGCAGAATCTTGATGCAGTATGCATTAACCGCATCTTACTCCTGCTTGGGCCATGTTGTGGCTTGCAGTATTTTTTCTACAAAGAGAAATATGCGGGGCCACCCACTATTCACTGCTATTCACTGGGCAGGAAAAACATCTAAGCATTCAAATGCATTTAATTGCACTCTTTGCATTCAGCAATGTCCACAAGTCAGGTTGCTCATATTAACCGGATTTTGGTTGCATTGCTTCCATGGAATGCTGAATGGTTCATCTTAAAGTGAATTCAGCTTAACAAAGTTTGACTTAATTGAGTCTGTACCATACCCACTCATGACATGCCACAAAACGTGTAGCATTCCAGGGTTTCCAGGGAGGGGAACTACAGGAGGTGAAAGGGTGGCACAAAAATAAAAGAAACTGGATGCCTCCGGCTTACTCTGCATGTGCTCACTTGCTATCCGCAGGTATTTCTCAGGATCTACGGTAGTAGAAGAACTTGCTTTGGGGCTAGTTGGTTCATGATTGAAGTTCAGAATGGCGCAAAAGACACACACACTGGAAAAATAGAGGATGACAGAAAGAGCGCCTACTACCAACTGAGTTTATTGTGGAAACACCCTCTTTTAAAAGGCAAGCCATATCAACCACGAACCGGAAGCAGAAAAAGCACATATTCATGGTTTGAATTCACATTTCGAAACACCATCAAGGTTCAAGGTTTCAAGGTTTGTTTATTGCATGTTTATGGTACAAGAAGAATAAAAAACACTGGAATACAGAAGGAGGTCCCAAAGTCAGAGACTGTGGACGGGACCTCCTGTGAGAACAACTGTAAGAATAAGTATTGGGCAGCAGATGCAAAAGTTATAAAGATGTTGGCATCAGTAAAGAGCAGAAAGTGAGGTACAGGAAATAATGCAAAAACTTATTTGAATTAAAAATGAGTACACACCTAAAAGCGGACAGAACAACACAAAACAAAAATTGTAGAGTGATATAAATTACAAAACTAGTACCATTTACCATGAGAAATACTATTAGAGGGATTGTGAAAACCGACAAAGAGCGGATTTAAAGGCACAGATATTTGATGATTGCTTAATGGTAACAGGTAATGAGTTCCATAAAGTGGTAGCGGAGAAACGAACTGTTTGTTTACCATAATTAGTGTTAGGTTTAGGGAGTAAGAAGTTATTGTGATCAGCAAAACGTGTGTCGTTGCGACGCGGAATTTGTTCACCGGTAGTTAGCGAAAAAGGAAGTAGCTCTTTAACAGATTTGTACATAATGGTGCACAATTTGTATTCGATGATTTTGCGCACAGACAAAATATTGTGGGATAGGAGCAGACGAGGTGCACTTACAGAGTAGTGACTGTAAGTTAAAATGCGAATGGCTTGGTTTTGAATAGTTTGCAGAGATGATAAATGCGAAGGATATGTGTTTCCCCAAGATGAAATGCAATACTGAATATGGGAGTGGATGAACGAATAATAGAGGGAAATGAGAATGGGCACATGGAAATATGGGCGAACTTTAATTAGTACTCTAATACCATACGCCATTTTTCTTGAAATGGATGTAATGTGGGTCTGAAATTTAAGATGTTTGTCAAGTACTACACCTAGAAAGGATGCGTGATCAGCTGAAAAGATCGAGTTTGAGCCTGTGTTAACAAATGGGTTTTCGCAAAGAATTTTTTGGGGGGACCTAAAAACTATAAAGCTAGATTTGGATGCATTGATGGACAGCAAATTATTTCTGCACCAATCGAATACATTCTGTGCATCAATGTTAAGTTTGTCAACCACTTTAGTTATATGTGAATCCGAGGTTAAGATTGTTGTGTCGTCCGCATAAAGACAACAGTTGGAATTATGAAGACACCTAGGGAGGTCATTGATATATAATAAAAACAGAAGAGGGCCAAGCAGAGAACCTTGCGGAACTCCAACGTTAGTAGTCCTGAATTTTGAGTATGTTCCTGAGATGAACACGGCTTGTTTTCTATTGAATAAATAGCTTCTGATTAGCGAAAGCGCAGGCCCATTTATGCCAATAACATCAAGCTTCTTGAATAAAATAGCATGGTTGAGGGTATCAAAAGCTTTGGAAAGGTCAATAAATAATGCACCAGCAAAGTTACCTGCGTCGATGTATGATTTAATTTTATCAGTGAGAGCGATCACAGCTAATTCGGTGGAGAACCCCATTCTGAAACCGAACTGGTTAGGTGAGAGAATGTCAAATTTTGTTAAGTAGTTGTTTATTCGAATAACAATGGCTTTTTCAATAATTTTGCTGAAAAATGATAAAATGGCAATTTGGCGATAATTAGAAATTATTTGTTTATCACCCTTTTTGAAGACTGGAATTAGCTTTGCCTTTTTCAACGCAGTAGGGAAAGTGCCTGACTTCAAGACCAAGTTGACAATATGGGCGAACACATCACAAATGAGATGCGCAATTAACTTAATATGAGATGATTGTATATTATAGAGACCTGGACTGGCGTCTTTCAGATTGCTGATTATTGTGCCAAGAAAAGAAAAAGCCATAAGAACAAAAAAGCAGAACCTAGAACTACACATGGCCATCTAAGAAACCCAGCTCCTGGCGGCAGAGTTTAATCGATGAAGTGCTAATGCACTTGTACCTAGCTTTCTGTATATGATATGCTTCTATAATCTCTCTTTCAAATCTTTCCCTGCCTCTGCCGATAAACGTTGCCTGTTCCCGCATCGGTCCGCAATCTCTGCATTCCCTACAGTGATCCGGCAGGTTGCGCATGTCATTGTTTTTAATTGTTCTTCTGTGCTCGCTGGCTCTCTCGTTGAAACAGCGGCCAGTCTGGCCAATGTAGGCGGATCCACAGCTGAGCGGTATGCGATATACGACTTCGGACTTGCATTCAGTGAACCGTATCTGATGTTTGATAGCGCATCTTCGGGGTCATCTGTTCATCATGGAGCAAATTTTTGCAAGCTTGCATGGTGCTGAAAACAACACATTTACACCATATCGACCCCCTACCTTCTTGATATTGTGCGCTATCTTATGCATGTACGGTATTACCACCATAGGCCTCTTGTCTTCCAGCTTGCTTTGCGTATCACCGCTAGAAGTGACCTTGATTCTTTGTAGCAGAGATTCACATATTGCTGTTATCATCAGATACGGGTAGCCAGCGCTACCCAGTCTCACTGGCTGCTTGTCAAAGCCGGCCTGCACACAATGATCGCAGGATTTCGAGAGAGCTGCATGTAGGCACGTGATGGCTATGCTGCGTTTAACCAGTTTGGAGTGGGCACTGCTGAAAGGCATGAGGCTTTTCTTAGATCGGGGGTTGTACACCCTACACACATGGTCTTTTTTAGAGAAATCAAACAGAATGTCCAGGAACTGGATTTAACCCTCTTGAGGCAGTTCCCAAGTAAAGGTAAGGCCTTGAGAACTGTCTCTAAAAATGTTAAGAACATCAGCAACAGCATCGTCAAAGATAAAAGGAGAGGTCCCGTCAAAAAGAATAAAATAATCATCAACAGAGCGGAAAACCCGTCTAACAGGTGTCCCGTTCAACTGCACACTAATGCGCTTGTCAATAAATGATAAAAAGATGTCGGTTAAAATAGGGGCAATAGACGAGCCAATGCATATTCCATCTCTTTGCAAATAAAACTTCTGGTTAAAATCAATGACAGTAGAGTGAAGATAAAATTCTAGCAACGATATAAAGTGGTCACTGGTTATGCCACAGGCGTTTTGAAAATCTACTTCATCAGACTCGTTTAACTTCTCACGAATAGCTGTAAAGAGGCCATCGTGAGGAACAGAGTAATAAAGGTTTTCTACATCTATTGAAAAAGCACACGATGCCTTGTCCAACCTTGCTTTCATTTCAGTCATAACGGAGTCAGAATTCCGGATAAGGAAAGGGTCATCCACACAAAGATGCTTCAAAGAGCGTTGTAGGAAATGGGAGACATGGGATTGCCACGTTCCTCTTTCCGATACAATCACTCGCAAGGGACATTCAGGTTTATGAGTTTTCCTAGTGAAGAACACTTCTAAAACACCTTTTTTTGCTGAGTTTACGAGCCTATGCAATGATTCTAGGTGCATATCATCTAGTAAATTCAAAGCAGCTGTCTTCTGCTTATTAGAACGAAACTTGATAGGTTCGAAATTCTTTGCAATGTCTTGTTCCGATTTTCTTCGCATTATGTCGTTATGGATAACTACAAATCCTCCTTCCTTATCTGCTTCAATAACAGAAAGACTGGCCTCTTGCAACGATTGTACAATATGTTTCAACGGCGGTTGTCTACAATGGTTTGCACTCACGGATCGGATGACAGTGTCCACTCCATTGCCTATAACTCTCTCACATTGTTGGAGGCTTGGACGGCCGGCGACTTGCCGAACCAAACCAAGGAGATGCGGTCTGGAAGCAGATGGCTGGAAAGAATATTTAGGGCCTAGCTGCAGAGTGTCCATAACATCACGGGGAAGCCTAGCATTGCCGAGCACGGTGACTTGGCAGGGAGCACTAGGTATTTTTGGTTTCTTAGGAAGGTGAAGTCTAGCCTGTTGCCAGATGAACTCAGTTATGTTGGATGCTTGCTTCTTGAAAGCCTGCAGCTTGCGCTCAGTGCCTTGAGGGTTCCGGGCATCATGCACCAGGATTAACATCCAGTCCTGTAGCATACGGATCTGTCTCCACTTCTCTGACTTGAAGATCTTGTAGATCCGTCTCGTATGACCCCATGATGGTTGCACTCCACCAAAAACGGCTTGTACTTCTGGTAGATCGGTCTGTAATTCTTCAAGTCCTTGACGTCTCCTTTCTTATGAATTAAGATAATGTTAGCGTTCTTCCAAGCTTCTGGTACTCTCGAGGTCACAAGGCATTGCGTATACAGGGTAGCTAGTTTTTGTAGCACAATCTCTCCTCCGTCCTTCAGCAAATCTGCTGTTACCTGATCCCCACCAGCTGCTTTCCCTCTTTGCATTGCTCCTAAGGCTTTCTTTACTTCCTCCTTCGTTACTGGCGGGATGTCCCATTGCTGTGCTCGACTGCCTCCCTCAGTAACTTGATGATTACATTCGCTACTGTATAGATTGGTGTAAAACTCTTCGGCTAATTCAACTATCTTATCCATATTGCTGATGACATTGCCCTGTTTGTCTTTTAGCGCATACATCTGGTTTTTACCTATGCCCAGTTTTCTCCTCACTGATTTTAGGCTACCTCCATTCCTTAGAGCATGCTCGATTTTCTCCATGTTAAACTTTCTTATGTCGGCTACCTTGCGCTTATTTATTAACTTAGATAGCTCTGCTAGTTCTATCCTGTCTGTGCAGTTAGACGTCCTCATGCTTTGACGTTTCTTAATCAGATCTTTAGTCTCCTGAGATAGCTTGTTGGTATCCTGTCGAACCATCCTACCACCTACTTCTGCGGCGCACTCTGTAACGATAGCGGTAAGATTATCATTCATTGTTTCAACACTACGGTCGTCTCAGGACTCTCAGGTCATGATTGGTAGCTTACCAATATCCCTGAAGAGAAAAGTATATAACAGCTGTATCCTACCGGTACTCACCTATGGGGCAGAAACGTGGAGGCTAACAAAGAGGGTTCAGCTTAAGTTAAGAACAACGCAGCGAGCTATGGAAAGGAAAATGATAGGTTTAACGTTAAGAGATCGGAAGAGGGCGGAGTGGGTGAGGGAACAAATGCGGGTTAATGACATCCTAGTTGAAATCAAGAGGAAGAAGTGGGCTTGGGCAGGGCGTGTAATGCGAAGGCAAGATAACTGCTGGTCCTTAAGGGTAACGGAGTGGATTCCAAGAGAAAGCAAACGTAGCAGGGGACGGCAGAAAGTTAGGTGGGCGGATGAGATTAAGAAGTTTGCGGGGATACAGTGGCAGCAACTAGCAAAGGACAGGGTTAATTGGAGAGACATGGGAGAGGCCTTTGCCCTGCAGTGGGTGTAGTCAGGCTGATGATGATGATGATGATGACTTCTGGTAGAATGATGCGATGCTTGAGGCAGTAGGTAAAGATCCTGGCATGACATGTGGAAACTGCGATGAGGTTCGTGCAGGGTATGACAGGCGTATGTGTGAGTGGTGAACACAGAAAAGAGCCCAGAGTAGAAGAAATGCGTTGCAGAGATTATAGAAGCATATCATATACAGAAAGCTGGGTCCAAGTGCATTAGCACTTCATCGATTAAACTCTGCCGCCAGGAGCTGGGTTTCTTAGACGGCCACGTGTAGTTCTAGGTTCTGCTTTTTTGTTCTTGTGGCTTTTTCTTTTCTGCCGATGGTGTTTCGAAATGTGAATTCAAACCATGAATATGTGTTTTTTCTGCTTCCGGTTCGTGGTTGATATGGCTTGCCTTTTAAAAGAGGGTGTTTCCACAATAAACTCAGTTGGTAGTAGGCGCTCTTTCTGTCATCCCCTATTTTTCCTGTGTGTGTGTCTTTTGCGCCATTCTGAACTTCAATCTATGGTAGGTTAACCTCTTAGTACACGTGGATGAGCAAGGCTCATCATAAGCCAACTGTCATTTCTGGCTCACAAGGAGCCCAGCTTATTGTGCATTGTCTTACACTCTGCATTTGGTTTAAGGTGAGTAGTGCTCATACAAAGCATTTTTTTGGTTTGCTGAGAACTTGCAGCATGGATACTAAATAACCAATTTGGTACCATTTCTGGAAAAAAAAATGTGTCTGTTAGAAGGTTAGTGTGTCTAGACAGTAAATCTGAGGAATGAAGTATGAAACAAGAGAAAAAGTTGTTGTGAGCAACTTTGTTATTGCATTTTATACTGGCAATTATACCTTGACACAATTAGTTAGTGTTTCTGTCACACTCACTCTATAAAAATTTTTTTTTCCTCCACTCACTCAAACTTGCATCATCTCACACTCACAGGGGCTCACATTCACTCACATTCACTCATACTCACAGGGGCTTGCTCATACTGACTATACGAGTGAGAGTGAGGCAAAATGAGTTCAGGGCATGCAAGCCATGTGGTCACTTAATGAGTCAGTGCGATGCACTTAAATCGATCAAAGGTGACACGGGATGGATGGTTGTTCATGTATGAACAGGTGTTGAGAATGCAGATGAGGTGCAGATGGTTGGGGTTGGCAGTGCTCTGCCGTGACACATACATGGCACCACAGCCCTTTTTAGAGATATCTGTTGCAGCCTCCTTGTAATGTTAGTTTCAAGGTCAGTGCTTTCCCTTTGCCTTCTTTTGTTTGCCTCTTGACATTTCATGCTGTGTATAAAAACGCACTAAGAACTAATCCTGCTAGCCACAGTGGTTAGCCCCGCTACGATGGCTCAGTGGTTACGGCGCTCAGCTGCTGACCTGAAAGATGCGGGTTCGATCCTGGCTGCAGTGGCCGAATTTCGATGGAGCCGAAATTCTAGAGGCCCATGTACTGTGCAATGTCAGTGTGCGTTAAAGAACCCCAGGTGGCCGAAATTTCCGGACACCATCATTACGGCGTCCGTCATAGCCTGAGTTGCTTTAGGACGTCAAATCCCAATAAACCAAACCACAGTGGTTAGTCTAATGGGAACAGTCAGAATTCATGCTCACTTTTGTTTACATTCACAGAGGTCACATTCACTCATGCTATCCACTCAGCAAATTTCCTCATGCGTTCTTCATATGATATTTTGCTCTGAGCTTCCCGTGCTTCGATGTCCAGCCCATGTCTTCCTGTGTTGCTTCCTTCGTGGTTTTGCCATGGGCACCTAGTGTAATCTTCCAGCAGCTTCCTGATTGACTTATAATCTCGACTGAATTTCCGCCCTTAACCACAGAACCGCATTCCCGAAAGTAAGTCCCGGCACCATTATTCCTTTCCAAATACCTCTCAGTACTTCATATTTGTTGGGCACCTCTTCGCCCTTTTTCCCTAACAGGCTGTTCGTGCTTTTTCATGTATATCTTTCCTTCGTTTACCCATACCCCGAAATATTTGTATCGGCCACTCTGGGCATATCATGGCCTTGTATTGTAAGCATCTGCTCAGTTGTATTGTTGAAAATCATCACACCTGACTTAATTGTGCTAAAACCCTAGAGCATCTCCTTTGTCTCCACAACAATTAACCAGAGTTTGCAAATCTTCCTGGCTCTCTGCTAACAGTACAACATTGTCCACACACATTAAACCGGAAAGCCGTTGCTCAATGACCTTTTCGCCTAGTCTGTATGACGGATTATAACCTAGTTACTTCCTTGTAGCCTTTTTTTCATATTTATCACATAAAGCATGAACAGCAGCGGTGATAGAGAAAAACCTCTTAATCCTTAGCGTAAGTCAACACTTGTACTTTTTATCCCTTCCCATGTAATTTCAACCTTATTGTCTCGCTATATTTCCTGTAATTAAGCAAACAAGCGAAGAGGATTGAGGGGCTCGTTATAAATATGAAAGAAGCCAACAGCCACAGAAACCAAGGGGCAAAGGGGATTTTTAATTTATTTACTTTGTGGTGTTGATCAATTTTAGAATATTACTGAATATGTTATCGCTTAAAGCTAATTGATTAGAAAAGCAGAAGAAAAAACAACCATATTACTGAATATTACATATTCAGTAATATTCTAAAATTGATCAACACCACAAAGTAAATAAATTAAAAATCCCCTTTGCCCCTTGGTTTCTGTGGCTGTTGGCTTCTTTCATATTTATAACGAGCCCCTCAATCCTCTTCGCTTGTTTGCTTAATTGCTAAGCGAGGGTCTCGGTTCTGGCAGCCTTGACGTCATAGGGAAGCATAAGAGGGTTCTCACGCAGCTTCCACCCTCTCCGTTCGATGACGTTCTACGTCACACCTGCGGTAACACAGGACGTTCTACGTCCGCCGCTTATGAACGTGGGTGGCGCTGATGAACACTCTCAAGGTTAGATTACTTGTAAACATAAATACCCCCGAAAGCAGAAGATTTGACAGCCGTCGCCGTAGCTCAGAGGTAGAGCACCGGACGCGTAATTCGGAGGTCGTGGGTTCGGATCCCACCGGCGGCAGTGGTTGTTTTTTCTTCTGCTTTTCTAATCAATTAGCTTTAAGCGATAACATATTCAGTAATATTCTAAAATTGATCAACACCACAAAGTAAATAAATTAAAAATCCCCTTTGCCCCTTGGTTTCTGTGGCTGTTGGCTTCTTTCATATATTTCCTGTAGGAAATCAATTACCTTATGACTTATGCCTTCATCTTTTAACATGTTCCACAGGCGTTCCCTGATCAGATTGTCATGTGCACCACTTATGTCCAGGAAGGCTAAATACAGAGGTCTCTTTTTCGCCTTAGCTATTTCTATGCATTGTGTAAGTACGAACAGACTATCATCTGAGTGCCTAACCCGTTCTGAACCCTTTCTGAAGCTCTCCGACTATCTTATTACTTTCTACTCATGACTGCATTTTTAATTTTACCGCCTGCATTGCCAGCCTGTATATAACAGATGTTATCGTAATCAGTCTGAAGGACCTTATGTGCATCCTAACTCCTTTGTCTTTGTACATCAAATTCATTTTACTCTGTCTCCAACTGTGTGGAATTTGCTTATCTGTTATGACTGTCTCCAATGCTTTTAACAATGTTTCCTTGCTTCTTGGACCAAGTTCATAAATCAACTTGATTGTTATTTCGTCTATCCCTGCAGATGTGCATTTAGGAATATTTGCTTCCACGTTTTTGCATTTTAGATTGGTCAGTTCTAATCTGCTTTCTAGTATGCTGTCCTGTGTTGCTCTCTTGTATGGGGAGATTACTTTATCGTCGCTCCTAAATGACTCAGCTGTAACTGATATAATGTAGCTCACAGTGTCGTCTCCCTCTAAACTTTTTCCCTCAGCATCTTGAATCTGTTCCTGCTTTCTTTGATTTGTTTTACCCTGCCAGCTTATATGTTTCCAGAATTTTCTTCTCCTCCCTTTAGTTGTACTGTGAACTTCAGCCAGGCAGCAATCAGTGGACTGCTTTATTTTAGCCTGCACGAGGAGCTACACTTGCTGTTACTTTTGTCCATAAGATTCCATTTTTGGTCTATTTCCTCTTGAGTTAAGTGCACTTCCTTTGCTTCGCTGTGTTCTCTTGAAGCCACCTGTTGTTGTTCGGTGGCCCCCTTAATTTCTTTATTCCACCAGCTTCGCGGCTTCCTGTTTCCTTTCCAGTGGTTTCCCACTTTTACTTGTTTCATTTTTTACTGAAGACTAGTTCTGATTATAATCCCACTTTTCTATGGGGCATTTCTCTATTGCTTCCTCAATGCCTGCTGCTATTTGCGCTATTTGTTCATCATTTACTTTTGAGTTCCCTTTTTGTCTTTCCTGCATTTCTCTTTGTTCAGGGCTCCCATCTTCAGACTAATACGTTTATGATCACTTCCCAGACTGTACTTCCCCTCGTCGTCTGTTTCCATTATTGCAAGCTTGCTATAGATGCCCTGCGACATTGGGCAGTAGTCGATTGTCGTCTCCCTGTTACGAAATTCCCACATGATTTGTTTCTCACATTTAGTGTGTCTGTTTGCAGTAATTAGGTTGTGCCGCTCGCAGAAGTCTAGCATTAACTTCTCGTTTAAATCTGTGTATCCATCCAGATCTTTGATGTGGCCATTCATGTCACCCAGCAGAATAATATCTGCACTGTCTACAAACGGTTTTATATCATCGCTGAGACACATAACTAGATTTTTGTTTTCTTACAAAGGTGGACGCGCAGGCTAGCTGGTTGTTTATGCTTCCTAAAAGAGCACAGAAGACACGGATGCAAACAGAAGAGCACAGACACAGCGCTGACTTTTAACTGCATTTGTTCTTGAAATTTACATGTATATATAGTACATGGCTTGATGCACGAGAGATGGCAAACAGGTACAATTCGTAAGAAAAAAGAAAGTGCTAATCGCGTTTTGGCTCAGGGTGACCCCTGCGTCAGCACCCCGTCTCGCGTTTAAAGGGGCAAGTAAAACTTACGTCTTAAAGCTAGCGGTTGAGATTGTTTTGGACACCTCTAAAATCCCCCATCAAGTTTCTGCTTTTCCTGGCAAATAATTCTTGGTAGTGCCCAGGCCAGGTCAGGACTCATTCTCGCCGTCTTTGCAATTTTTACAATATGCAAGGTGCTGTGCGAGCCAACTCCAGATTCTAACGACATTTCATGTTCGCGTCATTTCATGTTCGCGTAACTTGTCGACGTAAGCCCAGCTACAGCTTAGAGGAATAGGTATAGGTAAAGAACTCTATTGGTTCTGGAGAGAATCAAGTTGGGGGGAGGGGGAAGCAGGATGACAATGGGCCCTTAGGCTGCCCTAGATGGCTGGGCACTTTTGTGCTTCGGTGACCCATTGGGCCCAGCCCACTGTGCGAAGCTTATCTCCGGCTGCGAGCTGCACAGAGCAGCCTCCCATCGCTGCTGATGTTATGACCCTTGCCATGGCGCTTGGGTTTGTTCGGGCAATTCAGAAAGATGTGACTAAAGTCAGCTCTGGTGCTGGGACACAAGTGTGGCAGTGAGTTGAGGTTTCACCATGGGTTGTAATGGAGAGAAGGAAAGGGGTCGTGACTGTGGCTGTTTGAAGTCTGCGCCACAAAACCTGGTCACTTTCTGGAAGATATTTATGTGTAATGGTGTAAACGATTCCTGTCGTACTAGGAACGAATTGGTTTTTGTGGTTTATCTCGGAAGAAGACCTCTTCGTCGAAAACTTACGGGAAGTGGAAAACAGTATCCACGCCAAACCTCAAGGCTACTTTCTTAAGATTGTGTGATACTCTGCGAATATAAGGTGCTGCCTCAAAGCTCCTTTCCTTGAGCTCATGACTGTTGGTGTGATGCCCACTCTCCCGGTTTTTTTCTTCACATAGCCGATGTCTGGCACTAACTTGGTCGTTAACAGGTAGGGTGCGCGCTCGCAACAAGATTGTGCCAAACACCTAGAGACACCACTCAAAAATAGCATCATGAAATGACTGCATGGCGTGGCATCCTGTGCACCTGCGTAGTGGCAGCTTCAGCAGTTATGACTGATAAAGCCACCAGGGGCAACTTGGGCCCCTTACTCAATGCCCTTCTGGGCCCTGTAAGGTATTGTGAATAAATAAATAAATTAGTCGTGTTGCCGGAGGGTCGTGGATGTAGCCAAGGCAGAGTCTGCGGGAAGTCAGAGTCGCAAACATGCGTCTGGTCGAGCAGAGGACGGACGCTCTCTAGATACTGCCCACAAACTTTCAAGATGCCCAAGTCAATCTAAATACCAGTCTCTGGCCATGACACACTCGTTGTAATCCACTCAAAACAAACAAAATTATTGCACACCCATGCATGGCAGCAGCAATCAAAGCAAATGCAAAGATTGCAAGACCATAGTGTGGACCAACCAGCACTGATCATCCCCATTACCACGGGTGTAATCGCCATTTCATTTTTTGTTTTTTGCTGTCATTAGAATTTCACAAGCATGCATCTAGATGAATAAGTGCTCACATGGCCGTGCAGAAACTACACTCTACTGTAAAAAGTTGGTCGTGACTGCTGTACTATTGAAACTCCAGCGCTACGGTGCTGTCCTTGCGTTGATATATGATACTTTTGTCAGCAGTGAACTATGTCTTGTCCTGTAAAAATATTGCCATGGGGTCACCTTATGTCACTTTAAAAAGGAAAAAAAAAAAACGTATGCAACTATTCAGTCCGGCAGCAAATTAGCCGATCTCTTTTCGTTGTGACCAGTGTTGTTTTGGATATGCTTCTCCCCATCGCGTTATGTATTGTGGAGAAGCCCTTTTACCCTTCTATTGTTTCTCTCAGAAAATGCAAAAGAAAAACGTAAAGAAAGAGAAAGGGAACCCAGACCAGCAACGCTTTGCCAGGCTGAACGCCAATTCAAAAGAAATGAAAAGAAGCTAAATGCCCCAATGAAAAAAAAAAGCAATTTAAATGGATAGTCAGAGCAATAAAAACAAAAACAAAACTAAAGAAAGGAAACAAAAGGCACATCACAGTCACAAGCAAACAGACAAGGCACAGAGTGCAGGCCACGACGAAAGAAAAAACTTAGGCAACTATCCAGTCCGGTGACGGCAAAATAGCCGGTCTGCTTTCGTTGTCAGTGTGGCAGAGAAGCCATACTGGAAGCTGGCTGCCACTACGCTGTTGCTGTTCCGTTTTGCAGGCCTCCAGGCGCGGCCTAAAATTGTATGTTTGCGCATCGCCACTGTTTTTTTTTTTATGCTTCGCTTTATTTCACCGGCTTACTATAGAAATGCTGCCCTGGCGGCTGACCATTGTTAGGCTTCTGCTAATGTCGCTTGCACCGAGGCTCTGCCCGCCTGTATGTTAGAAAGGAGTATAGGCACCTAATTTTGATGGCATGTGTTTTTCTCGACAGTGATGCGGAGACACTACCATGCATGATGAATCACCATGTGGTATTCGCCACGACCAGTAAATAATTTATATTAGAATTTTTCTGTCACGCTGTTTCGTTTTCAGTTTGAATGACTGAAAGATGGCTGTGACATCAAAGTGTGGTTATATATCACGTGAGGCTTGGAAAAACTGCGGTATAATCGCTGCTTCATCGTTTTAATTGACTACAGTGCTGAAGCCATCCTTTCTCAATAGCTGGAATGACAACAAATGTAGAAGCAGCGATTATATTGCAGTTTTTTCATGCCTCACGTGACATATAACCACACTTTGATGTCACAGTCATCGTTTTGCTTTCAAACCGAAACCGAAACAACACAACAAATAAATTCGATCATAGATTATTCAGCACTCGTAGGAGAATACCACGTGGTAATCCACGTATAATAATGCCATACGCATCATTATGAAGAAGAAAACACGCTCGCAAAAGTTAGGTGTTTGTACTCCTTCAGCGCACCTGTGATCAGTTGCGAAACATACCATACCATCAGAATTTGGCAAAATTATGAACGTACTTACTGAGAAATCGTATCATCCGTGAACATATTAACCAGGAGATAAACAGTGTAATGTTTTTATTGGTCACGATTTTGAGTGTATGAACTGGAAAATCATACAAACCGAGAACTTATCGGCGAGGTTCTACTGTATTTTGTCTCTCAGGGAATTTCATTATTTTGGAGTTCCTTGCTTCAAGATTCAACTGCAAATGCAGTGTAAATTCATGCATTGTCCTTGTCATCTTTTTTTTTTCACTGTGTGCAAATGCTGTGCTGCTCTTTGTACCAGTTCTAAAAGCCTAATCGGGAAGGAGGATTGCCTTCAACCCTTTAAAATTGTGTCTTAAAGGGGTATTGACACCCACCTAGCTTTTGGGTGCATGTTCTTCTTGTAATGATGCGTAAGGCATTATTAAACATGGATTACCACGTGGTAATCTCCTACAACCGCTAAATAATTTATAGCCGAACGATGACTATGACATCAAAGTGGGGATATAGGTGACGTGAGGCATGAAAAAACTAATATAATCGCTGCTGCTACATTTGTTGTCCTTCCGGACATTGATAAAGGCTGTCTTCAGCACTGTAGTGAATTAAAACGATGAAGCAGCGATTATATTGCAGTTTTTCCATGTCTCAGTGACATATAATAACATTTTGATGTCAGCCATCGTTCAGCTGTTGAAACAAAAACAGAAACAGCATGAGAGAAAAATTCGATTATAAATTATATAGCGGTCACGGGCGAATACCACATGGTGATTCATGCACAACAGTCTTCCGCATCACTGTAGAGAAGAAAACATGCCACAAAAATTAGGTGTCTATACTCCTTTAACGTTCATAGTTAATTTGTTAATTCATGCATTATAAAACCATTCATGCACTTAGTCATCAGTGATGTACAGGTGCAGTCAAAAGTAAATGGAAGACAACTTTGTCAAAAAAATTTAATTTCTTTAAATCTACACCATAGTGATTCATGTTTGTTGGTGCACAGTACAATTCGCAAAATCACAATCGAATTGGGGAGCCAATGATTAAATTTTTTTGTTAATATGGCCTTCCATTTGCTTTTGACTGCACCTATACTCATGAGTTGTTCCTATTTTTTCCTGGCTTATTAGGGATGTTGCAAAGGTTAATCTGATAGGGGGGTCATTCAGATAATTTTTTTTGCCTGCATAGAATGAACAAAGAACGTTCACTTTTAATGTAAGAAGAAAGAATAGTCCTGTGCAGTTCCAGCAAGATCACGCAGCTTTTCTTGCACCTGAGCATAGATGTATGGATCTGGCTGCTACCAATTAGAAGGTGGCTAGTGCTTTCTGAGGGGTTGTTGTCAGCTCCCATTATTGACTGATGTTAGAAACACGAACAAACCCACATGTCCCATATTTCTGGGAACTGCACACCTCACAGGAGCAAATTACATTCCAGTAAAGGCTTTATGTACCCCGAAGCTTGTGAGATAATTGACGGTACCAAAATGATTTTTTTTTTTTTGTCTTGCTGCTTGCTTGCAGAGCCTGAAGAGGTCTGTGATGCAGTCCTGTACCTGCTGAGTGAGCGCTCCTCCATGATCACGGGCACAGTGTTACCAATTGATGGTGGTTACACAGCCTGCTGATGCAAGCCTTCTTGATACAACTCATTTTTTTTTTTGTTGCTGAGCTGCCAGCAGTGGTCCCTACTCTGTGCTTAAAATAAATCCTTTGGCTGCTACAATATCATGGAGAACACACGATGCAACATGTAATGCAATATGTAATGCGGTATAACTTCAGCCTTTTCATAAAAATATTCAGGCTATTACAAAAATAAAGCATTTTTTACAGTGTCTGGCTGAGTGTTGAAAATTCATTTGATTGATTTCTTGAGCAGATAATTTTGTGTAGGCTTCATATCATTTCATGTGCTGAATATGAAAGGACTGCTTATATTTCTATGATCTTACAACTGCAACACTAAATTGTTTTTTTGTGCCATACGGGTTTCCTCATGCCTTACTGGAAAAATTGTTGTGGCACAGTTTTTCTTTTGTGCTCAGTCATGTTTCGCAATGTTATTTCTCGGAATAACAGCAGGCTGTACTACTGCTCAGTTTGCACTAGTGAGAACAAGATTAGTTTGCACTGTGTGTATTTAATCAAGCCCACTTGAACGGCCGCAGTTGACGTTTGTTAGGAATGACCGCAGAGCTGCCGTCAAAATGTGTATTCGGGCAATGGCACTGCGCCTCATAAAACGGGCAACCGTGGCAGCCCGACTCGTTTACAGCAAGCTATGATGCGTAGCTAACTCGCCCCCGCAGTCGAAAAACGCACGCTTCCCGTCAGCGCGCTCCATGATCCTCCCTCCCCTGCCCTCTCGAGTGAACGTGGCGACCGCAAAAAAAGAAAAAAAGGAGCAATAAGAAACGCTTAATTCTAAATGTGGTTAACCGCGCAGGCCAAGCGCGCGCCGATGGGGTACAAGGTCAATCGGTGCGTGCGTGTGTGCCAGCTGTGCAAAGCGTACTGAGTGGAACCAGAAGCTTTGTGGGTGCGAGACGGGCAGCGTTGAAAGCGAAATTACTGCCCACGGTCGGTGACCAGTAAATCACAGCGATTTCGGATGTTTAAATGCCAGTCAGATGGTATGCCTTGCTGACTCATGTGATCGCGTGTCGTGCGTCGCCCAAGGTCAATTGAAATAGGTCGCGAAGCCGGAGCTCGAATGCGGTCCAGAACCAAGTGCTAGCGACATCAAATTAGTGGAACTAAAGCGCCAAAATGAAATGAGTAGGCAGACACGACTAGAAGAGGAAAATAATTAGGACATATTTTGTGTTTCAAAAGCATTCAAAAACAATTGCAGTGATTCCTTTTTAAAATGTTTTAGTTGTGTGCATTTTGTTAGAAAGTATAGCACTTGCTTTGTAAAAAATTTGACAGCGTTCGCTCAGAGCAGCGGCAATGGCAGCGGGACGATACCAAGGTTGACGGCAGGGTGTCGAACCGGCATTTTTTCGGGCTCGGGTTCACGCCTTTCGGGTTCAGTTCCGGGTTCAGCTCTAGAAGGCCATTCCGTTCCGGTTCGAACCAGTTTGGGCCGTCTCGAACCGGTTCAAACGGGTTCAGGACAAAAAAAAATTAGAACGCAGATGGGTTTCAGTCAACCTTGCTATGCGTTTTCTTTGTTCTCGCACATCGCAATACAAAATAAAAAAAAAATGCAAAGATTTGTTTACGAGAACATAAAACTGGGCTAGTTGGTAAGGATTCCCAAGCAGCGCTGGTAATCGGCCCAGTATTGGAAATGGATGGTTTCACTCTGGTCCTTATTTGTAGGAGACCGGTCTTTGCCAATACGTTTGCAATATTGGGCCGGTTAACTGCGCTGCTTGGGTTCATGCTTAAGCAGCGCAGTAAACAGGACGAAAGGATGTATGGAGACGACATAGACACTGACTAACAACTGGTTATTACATTGTCGGAAAAGTATATGAAGGCGCAGGACACAGGGAACAACCGAAATAGCAGAAGAGCAAAGATTAAAACTAAAAAACCGTACTGCGCATGCACATCATACTAGAGTCATGACATCTTTTTCAACGAAATTCGAAGGCTATGTTCCATAGTAGACGGCACTCCCCTATATTCTGGACCTCACACAGTTGCCACGAAAGCCTGACTCCTTACCTACGAAATTGAAGGATGGTGAAGCAACACGCTCATCTGCTTCCTTCCTGATCATAAAGGCCTCCACCATCTCCCTACAAATTCGATCAGGGTGATTAAACAGGAGACTTGTCTTTCTAAGTGGAAAGCAATGGGCATTTGTTCGAACATCAAAGATGGGTGAAAAAGTAGCGGTGTCGTACAACTTGGCTTTGCATTGCAGCGAGTGCAACGATTGCTTCCCACAGTAGATAAGACAAGTGTCCTGTTTAATAACCCTGTTTGCATTTTTAGGGAGTTGGTCGAGGCCAATGGGATCAGGAAGGAAGCAGATGAGTGTGTTGCTTCACCATGTATCAATTTGGTAGATAAGGAGTCAGGCTTTCTTGGCATTGTGTGAGGTCCAGGAGATTGGGGAGGGCCGTCTACTATGGAAGATACTCTTCGAATTTCGTTGAAAAAGACGTCACGACTCGACTGTGAAGTGCGTGCGCAGCATGGTTTTTAAGTTTTAAACTTTGTTCTGTTTTTTTGGGTTGTTCCCTGTGTCCTGCGCCTTTATGTACTTTCCCCAGAATAAAATAACCAGTTGTTAGCGCTCGTGTCATCTCCCGTCTTTCTTTTGTCTTGTTTACTGCGCTACTTGAGCATGAAAAAATTGTTTAATGTGAGATGTTCTCACTTTACCCATTTGATTAATTTTCCACAGCAAAAAGACGAATTTAGGCAAGAGCCGCAAAATGAAATGAACTCCAAATTAATGAAAATCGGCTATGTATATACAGTTGAGCCCACTTATAACGAACTTGATCGTCACGCGGCATTTGTTCGTTGTATCCAAAGTTCGTAGTAAGTGGACCACCTATAATACGGGCAAAAAGAGCAAGCGAGACGAAAGTTAACTTTATTATTGAAAAAAGTCCGTGATGCATGTCTGCTTCTTCAAAGCTGATCGCATCACTGCCGTTTCTAATTTTTCCAGCGCGGTAATATGTTCATCGCCAAGGCCTCTGCTCCACACGAGTTCCTTAAGCGACGCGATGTAACCGATCGCGGTTGAAGCGTTAACAGCAACCGGCGGTAGAGCAGCATCCTCGTCATCGTCCTCGTTGGTCTCTGGGCAGTCAGGAAGGGCTCGCACTTCACGCACAATAGCTTCGTCAGTGCATGGCTCCGCAATGTCGGCGTCGTCATCAGCAGAAACGAAATCGTCCCAGGCAACGTCAGGTCCGGCCAGCTGCGTGTCAACGACGCGTTGCCACAAGTCCTCGTGCGACCGGCCTTCCGGTGGGTCATCTATGACGTCCTCAGTGCCTGGGCCATAAAACCCGGCTTGCGGAAGCAATTTGCTATGCACTCCGCGGTGAGTTCCATCCACGCCGCTTTCAACATCTCCACGGCGGCAAGCAAGCTGATGCGAACTGGCATGGCAGCATCAATCACGATCCAGCGGCTGAATTTTGCAGGTTGCATTGGGAAGCAAGAAGAGCACTGTCACCGCACTCAAGGAAGGCTGCACCTGGTGCGCCGCACAGTTATCCAGCACGAGCAGGACCTTCCTGTTTTTTTGTACCATGTCGCGGTCGAACTCGACAAGCCACTCGGCAAATAAGTCACGACTCATCCAGGCTTTTGTATTGTTCCTGTAGCGTACGGGCACGTAGCTTCCAAAGCATCGCGACTTACGTGACTTGCCGATGACAAAAGGCAGCCGCCGGTCACTGCCGTCCATGCCACTGCCGCGTCGTGTCAGGGGAACACAAAGTGCGCGAAAATCGCCTGCCGCGGGTTCGCAGTCGAGCGAAACCGCGCCAAACGCCGCCGGCTTGGTCAACTACGGGGGCCCGACAGCTCCGCGTTCACTCTAACCGAGTGCTGAGGCCACAACAGTTCGTTCTATGTGAGACACCGTGCCATTGCCCCAATATATATTTTGACGGTAGCACCGCCCTCGTTCGTACTAAGCGAGCGTTCGTTATATCTGCGGCTGTTATAAGTGGGCTCGACTGTACGCTATAATCCACCTTATGAGGTGTGAGGCGAAAAGCTGGTGGATTTTGCATCTACAAGACCCTCCTGCTTGAGCAGGTCTCCCCTGAAGCTTGAGTCCGTTGGGACTTTCTCGTATGCAGTGTACTTACGGGGCCCCAAAATTGCCGCCGCACGTGCCCTCTACGTTCCCGCGCACTACTGAGAAACGAAGCTGTCATGTATCGGCACGTAAACATATAGACCTTTCCGTCACCCCGAAACCGACTTGCCAGTCCCCCCCTCCTTTGCTACATGGTAAGAAAATGTTCGAGAATCCCTCCACCGCCCATCTCCCACCCAACGAGAGCCTTGTGGGAGCACTGGCTCTCCCTAACATCCAGAACTTGTCAAACATATTTTATTTAAATCACCTATTCGACATCGCCTTTGTGACTCATGTTGCATATCCCAAGCCCCTATAGCTCAGTATCTTCAAAAACTCAGCTAATCGTGGCTTCTGACTATAGTAAAGTAAGAAATTTGTTTGTGATAGAATGTTTGGGACTTCTCCTGGGGCGCTATCAAAGGCAACCTTTGCGTCAGCAGAATTTTTTGCGCCGTTCATAGCGTGAAAAAGAATGGTTAATCTGGCATGCACCATTTTTCCACACCCTTGTTTCAGCCATTTATTTTAAAACTACAAACAACCCCTTTCTGGCGGATGTGCTTAATAGGTGACTAAGTGCTTGCCTGTCTTTTCTGGACGTGCTCGCGAGTGCTTATTCATTCAGTTTTCTCACTCTTCGCTTTTACTTACCTGTACGGCCTCTCCACAAGGCAGATGACAAATGTTGTTATCGGTCATTACTTCCTCTACCCATACATCTACAGCCTTGCCTAGACTTTCTTGATACTAGTGTATTAAAGTGTATTAAAGCGAAGTCAGTGGATGTACAGTGGAGTCCACTTTAATGGCTGCAGATATAACGAACGCTCGCTTATTACGAGCGGTTGTGAATATGCATAAGGGCAACGGAAATTTGTCGCAGATACAGCGAACAACTCGGGCTACACCACTCGGTTATAGCGAACGAGATGGCGTGGTGAACTACCCCGAGGTTGTAGAGGTCGTTCTTCTGCTAAGCACGCAGATGAAATAGCGCCTCTCAACCTTAGCAGCCGCGGTGGCTCAGTAGTTATGGTGCTCGACTGCTGACCCGAAAGACACGGGTTCCATCCCGGCCGCAGCGGTTGAATTTCTATGGGGGCGAAATTCTAGAGGCCAGTGTACTGTGCGATGTCAGTGCACATTAAAGAACCCCAAGGTGGTCGAAATTTCCGGAGCCCTTCAATACGGCGTCTCTCACAGCCTCAGTCGCTTTGGGACGTTAAACCCCATAAACCAAACCTAGCCTCTCAACCTTCACGACACCGTCCGGACAGAACATGTCAACCCAGAAATGGAATTAAAAGGCGGCACTGCTGTGAGCAGCACTAACCGGAAAGTCCGGCATCCGGTAATACTATAATAGCTAAAGTGAACACGGTAATGATATGTTATAATTCTGTATTGAAATAGTAAGTAACCGCCGGCCAAACCCGCGTCGATGGCCAAAGAGGGCAATCATTGCCTACGCGTTCGCCGGCTCGGCAAAGCATCCCGAGTAGAAGAAGCGCGGTGCGCGTGAGAAAGAGGCATCGTCAAAAGCGAAGTTACTGGCCATGGTCGCGGATCAACTAACAGCTGCGATTAGATAATTCTGAAATCCTTGCTGGCCATCCCAGTCACGTGGTATGCATAGCCTACCCAGTCGTCTCCATCTTTTGCGCCGCTACCATGTGCAGGCATTGTCATATAGCGGACAGTGCAACGGATGCATTCTGCGCCACACGCGCTGCGCTACATCGTCGCTGCATCAGCCCAGGAACGACAGAAGAAGCTCGAAAACACGCGTGACCAGATGCTCGCAGATTTCTGGCAACACTTAGTTGATCCATAGCCGACCGGCTGTTTCCTCGGATAACTACGTTCCTGCGGACCACAAAACCGCAGAAGCGCCTGCTCTGACGGTGACGTTGCACACGAAGTGCGAGCTCTCCCTACTGCCAGGAATCTCATTTATGTGGTCGACCTGCCAACCGTTGCCACGCACACTTCATCCATGATTAGTTATACCCCATCCCTGAATTTGATAGTTGGCAGCAAGGTCTCGACGAGAATTAATTGACCGCCCTAGATAGCCTGGAAAGAGCATCGACAGGCTCTGCTTTGCACAAGCAGGCACGCATAACGCAGCTTTATAAGAAATAATTGCCACTTTTAGCGGCCTTAGTATTTTTGGCTGTTGTACGAAGAATCCACTTGCTACGAACATCAGATATAACGAATAGAAACCCGCGTGACTGTCAGGTTCGTTATAAGTGGACCCGACTGTAGTTTCAATTGGCCACAAAAACCATTTTCACCCTTCAGACATGGACCTTACATGTTAGGACCTACCTTCGCGTCAAAGGGGCGTTTGTGCCGTGGTCAGTGCATTTCTACCTGTGCGAGCAACAAGAAACAATTTCAGCAATAAAATCATATTTTTGTCGTGATGCTGTGTTCTTTGAGGACATACTTAAGCAGTCTCTTTAAAAAACCCGTTGACATCATACATTTTTCTATAACATTTATGCCTGCGATAAAAAACTCCGGAAGTTCGTGCGAACTCTTCGTGTTCATAGGACGCAGAACCGCCGTGGTCCACGAGGTCACTGTTCAGACAACAGTGCACTTTAACGCAGGAGGAATATGCTGCGCAAGTTCAACCTCCTGACTGCATGGTTCCCCTTTCATGACGTGTGCACCGTCTGGAATTTTCATGTGCGGGCGGAGGCAGGGAGTTATGGTGGCTTGAGGCCTTATGCCGAGATCGCTGAATTCGACGCGGTCAAGTAAGGCATGAGGAGGGTCAGAGAGGTTCCAAATATTCCATGTAACAACCATGAAAAGAAGCCTACAAGATAGCCGAATAGCCTAAAGCATCTGTAAACAGAGTTTTCTGTTGCGCTGCCATACGAATCCCGCTCGGAGTCAGAGGTTAGACTATGCACACTCTTTTAGTTGTTCTTTTTACTGCGTTAGCAGTATAGCCTGCTTTCCCAAAAATAACCTCGCTGCGTGCGTGCAGCCTCCATCCTTGATGCCCACTCCGGTGGGTGCATATCAGGGCATTCATTGGTAAAAGTGCACCTTCAAAAACTTTCACCCATCTCCCCACCCCCCATCACCCACCTGGCAGATTGTTGTGAATGCTCAACGTATTCAGTCGCGCGTTCTACGAAAAAAACGCTAACAATCATAAGCCTATCGTGTCAGACACTAAGAACGTGAAGTAACTGCGAGAAGTAGATATAAGTCGCCAGACAGAGAATTCAAGATCGAGCAGTGCGAGAACAGCGGATGGAGCCGCGCGCTGGCGATTGGCAGCAATATTTTCTTGGAAGCAGAGTGGTTTCAGTGAATCGGCATAACGAAATCACTTCATCGCAGTTACATTTTATCGCAGTAGCATCTTTCTGATCGTAATCACTATCTCATGCCAGCAAGCGCATGTATTTCCGCACTGCCCTTTTGTGTAATCGGTATTTAATTTAGTACATCTCCACCGTTTCCAAGAACCCGCCTTTCGTTGCTTATTTCCGTCGCGCGCAAACAAGAATATGCGGATGCCAAAAAAAAAAAAAAAAAAAGAAGCTGCACCAATTTACGCATCCTTCTTTTGGTAATACTAGTAGTAATAGCCGCCGCGGTGGCTCAGCGGTTATGATGCTCGGCTGCTGACCCAAAAGACGCGGGTTCGATCCCGGCCGCGGCGGCTAGAATTTCTTTGGAGGAGAAATTCTAGAGGCCCGTGTACTGTGCGATGTCAGTGCACGTTAAAGAACCCAGGTGGTCGAAATTTCCGGAGCCCTCCACTACGGCGTCTCTCATAGCCTTAGTCGCTTTGGGACGTTAAACCTCATAAACCAAACTAGTAGTAATATCTCAGGTTTTACGTGTCGAGTAGACATTGGGGCTATATGACAGACGGTGTAGTGGAGGGCTCCACATTAACGGAGACCAGCTGGGGATTTTAGACGTGCGACACGCTCGCTTTTGTATTTTTGGAATCAGCAGCCGAGCTGCACAGCCATTGAGCCATTTTTTTTTCTTTATTATCCTACAGACCCATCGTGAGGGGTTTTATTTAGAACTTGCTGTCTAAGACAATGAGCGCCTACAAAAGTAAATGTTGCACTACCCATTTCGGTAGCTCAGTCGTTAGGGCACTCGGTTACTTATTGGGCGTACCCGGGTTCGAACTCGGCCCCGGTGGTCACGTTCCGATGGAGGCGAAACGTAAAAGCCACCGTGTGCTGCGCGATGTCAGTGCACGTTAAAGGGCAACTGCGCCACTTTTTGAGAATCTCGCGATACTCAAGGTTTCAAATCTATATAGGCTGTAGGTAAAGCATGCTAAGTTTTTTGCACTACCATTCAAAATAGTGACTTAATCGACGATTAAACTTTGCACTTCTCCTCAAAGCAACAAATGAGTGCGGGGAAGTTTAGTGTGATGTCACAGAAGGTATGATTTCAAATTACTGCTGCCGTCAGCCACGCCCTGCCATGCCTCGTTGGACGCTGCCAAACAACGTTTCGGCGGGCTTTGTCTTCGATGGCGTTGGTTTTTTCCCTTCAAAGCAGGCGTTTATGCGTTGGAAATGTACGGATACTTTCGATGACGTCATCATGCGTCCCCCACTTAGCGTTGTGCGCTGCGGAGAAGCTTGAAGGCCGTCGCATTTTTAATTGGTGATTACGTCACCGTTTCAAATGCTAGGCCAAAAGTAATTCGCATACTTTACCTGGAAGTTTCATACATTTGAGCCTTTTAAGCTCGTCGATTTCTTAAACCAATGCAGTTGCCCTTTGAGGATCCCCAGCTAGTAGAAATTATTCCGGAGCCCACCCCTACTGCGCCTGTTTCTCTTTTTTCTTTCACTCCCACCTTCCTCCCTCTCTTACGGCGCGGTTCAGGTGTCCATCAAGAAGTGAGACATACTGCGCCATTTCCTTTCCTCAAAAACCATCATCGCAACATTGTTGGGCCCTCGCGTTAATATTTTGTCTATTTGTGCGATATGACGCAAAGACAATGCAGGCATTCTCAATCGGTACTAAAATGACTATAGACACCCAGTTTTATTGCGTGTTTTCTCCTTTCAAATAACGCCATAGATATTAGAATACATGGATCACTGTGTGGTATTCGCCTACGGCCACTAAATAATTTAGAAAATATTTTTTCCCCCATGCTGTTTCGGTTTCATCGACCGAATGATGGCTGTGACGTGAGTTCAACATTAGGTCACGTCAGGCACGGGAAAACTAATACAAACGCTGATACGTTATTTTGGCTCACTGTAACACTTAAATCAGCAGACTTCAAGACCTGTAATTACAACGAACGACGTATCAGCAGTTATATTGCCGTTTTATAGCACCTCCTGCGGCCTAATTTCCACTACACGTCACAGCCATCCTTATGTTGGTGAAACCAAAACAAGGTCAAGAAGAAATTCAAATATAAATTATTTATTATGTGTTGGTGAATACCACGCGGTGCTCCATGTACACCAACGTCTAACGCATCGTTTGAAAGAAGAAAGCACGCAAGCAAAAGTTTGGTGTCTATAGTACATTATTGAGATAGAGCAGTCCTAACATTTTGATTAAAGATTTACGCAAATATGTAAAAGGGAGGAGTAATAACTCAAGATTTCATATAAACCTGACGTACAAGTGTTTAGAATTGGCGGTAGTGCATTACAGAAGCGTTAATTAGGCTTCTTCCCAGGCACCAGACCTCCTGTAAGTTTGCTGTCGCATATACTGGGTACCATTTTCGCACTTCCCAGTGCCGACAGCTACGGGTGTGTAAATCTATGCGATAGATCATCTCATTTTGTCGGAAAACAAGACGTATGCCGGGATGCAAACAAAGTGGGGCTGAACCGGGTCCCGAACCGGTTTGGAACGGTTCCTTTGAATCGTTCCAGTTCGGGTTCAGTTCCAAGATGGCGAAAAAAATATGGGTTCGGTTCGGTTCCGGTTCCGGGCGAAAATTCGGGTTCGGTTCCGGTTTCGGGTTTGGGTTCAGTTCCGGTTCGACACCCTGGTTGACGGTGCTCTGATGTCATACCCTTGTCATATCTTTTGACCATTCTGCTTGCTTTTGTTTGAAACTCGATTCTGCTAGCCCTACTTTTTCCTCGTTGCTTGTTGCTCGAGTTCTTGGTGTGCATCGTTCGTGTACAGTTTCCGCTTTTCCCTTTTGCCAGCGCTTCTGTGTAGTTTCGTTCGGTTGGGTGCGGTTCCGTCGCTTTTGCCCCAAAAGGGCATCGTCTGTGGCCATGGGGCCCCAGTACTCAAAAAATGGGTTGCACGATGTGCGAGCGATAACCTGTCTGGCGGCGTCACATTTCATTCCTGACATTCAGCGCGACACCTGAGGCGAGGACGAAGGAAGAAGGCACAGCGAGAACTGACTACCTAAAAATAGCGTTGGTGGTCGGCACTCGTCGTGTCTTCTTTCTTCGTTCTCGTGTCGGGTGTCGCGCTGAAGCGTCGCGGCGTTCAGCAGTTTATTTTTCCCGCCAAGCAGCACGTGACGCTGACGTCACGAATATGACGTCACTAAAACACGTGACTTTGACGTCGCGTTTTTGTTTTAATTATGACGTCACTTTTTAGTCGTCCACGCATTTCGAAGATGGCGCTGGCTGCGCACCATAAGCCGCCATGTTTTGAACATATGGGCTTCTATGCAGCCTACGCTACCACAGTACATCTACCTTGCGTCGTTTTCCCAGTTGGCTCTTCACCGTCAGCACTGCAGTGGGCAGGCAGCAGAGAGCTGCATCCGTAAATTGTCGAGGATCGGAGACGATGATGCCTACTACCAGTTGCCGTGAAAGTGTGAATCGCAATTGGTATTGTCGCGTCCCTAGTGAAGGCTGCGTCGAACTGTACACCCGCGCTTGTAGAAACGCGCAGCATACAAAGTAGGTCCATTAGCGAAAGTTAAAAACACGCTGATTTTTTTTTTTGTACTTTAGTAGTATCAGTAGTATTCAGCAAGCGAAAATACGTCGACACTTGAAGCAACTGTGACCAAGGGCGTCCGCAGAATTTTTTGCAGGGGGGGGCCCCGTTGGTGCCCCGGGGGGGGGGGGGGGGGGGGGGGGGGTATGTTCGTAGCAGAAAGGCGCTATTTGCGGAGTAAATTTATTTATTTATATATAAATAAAAATTAAACAAAATGCACACATGAAAGAAAAATTACAAACAGCAAATTAAAGCGCGGCTAGGAGAGGTACATTGGAGTTTATCAACGAAGAAACAACTAAAATTAATAAAAATGCAAAAAGATGCTATATCACTTCGTGGAGAAGAGTGCTCAGTCTTGCTGCATACGGGTTCTCGACTCACCCGGATTGATGACCAGCACACAGCACAATATGTTCACAAACACGCAACTACAGTCACTCAGTCAGTCTTCCTTGAACAGCAACTGTAGGCGCCTCGGATTTTTCTGGGCGAATTGCGTAATTACACGTGTGATAAATTCACTTCTGTGCTTCATTACACGCTCTCGGTGCACACTCATCATACACATTGATTGGAAAAACTGTTGAACGCGTACGTTGAAAACAAAAGATGACTATATATACAACGAAAACTTATTTACAAGATAAATGCACGCTCGCAGCTTCATACACCTCGCTCCATCTTGCTTGCGCATCCGCACAGTCGAGCAACCGCACACACACTGCTCTCCGCTCGTCGTTTTCTCGTCCGCTGTCTTGGTTGTTCTCAGCTTCGCTGACAACCGGCCACTAAAAACACCCAAGCACAAACACAGAGGCGCGCACACGTGCAAGGGCTTACTTGCCGCAGTATCCCCGAATGCGCACTTTGGGGGTGAAAGGAACGCCGCGCAACTTCCGAGGGGAAGGGACACTCGCCACTCCAGTCGGAAAATTTGTTTTTGTGTTTTTATGGGGTTCAGAGCCCCAAAACGACTCAGGCTATGAGGGATGGAGTAGTACAGAGTTCCGGGTAATGTCGACCACCTGGGTCTCTTTACCATGCACTGACACGCACAGTACATGGGCGCTGTTGTGGTTTGAGGCCCAGCCAGAGGTGACAGGCGAGCCAGGCAGGCGCCATCGGGCTGCGTTGACCAAAGGCGCTGGTTTTCGCAGAAGACGCAAAGAACGCTGGTGTGGGGGCGCCTCGGGAGACTGCGTCGCCGTGAACAAAAGCAGCTAATCCCCTTTGCCGGAGATTCTGAAAGCGGCGCTTCTACCGAACTGCGCTACCCGTGGATCGGAGGAGACAGCGAGCGGCGGCGGCGCCAACTCATCGCCCGCTTGCCCCTGAGCAGCCCGACAAAGCGGGGGTGGACACGGCTGATTTTACCTTCCCTCCTTAAGAATTCATCGGTGACCGGCGTAACGATAGGCGAAAACAAGATGCCCCGTGCACTGTCTGCCTCCGTGTCGCTATCTCTCTAGAGATCAAAGAAACAGACACCCATCTCAAGGCGGCTCGAAACACATGCTCGCCGGTGCCGCTGTATGTCTGGAACAGGTCGCCCTTCAGTAGAGCTAACGATGGCGTGGTTTGAAAACGGCGGAACGACGCACGCCCGGACGCGGCATTTCGCAGATGTGACCATGCGGGGCTGCTTTTACCCTTTTGACTGAGCGCACCACCGCCCCTGGCGTGCGGCCATCACTCACGGTTCGAGTGAGTGATTTTCCAGGGGGGTGCAGCCGCCCCCCCTTGCCCCCCCCTCCGGACGCCCATGACTGTGACCACATATGTCCCGGTGTCTTAAAGGGTGCTGTATGTGTCAGTGAATGATAAAGACGAAATCTTAATGTCTGATTTTGAAAAGAAAGCTTTTCAATGCGCTTAGAAAGCACAGGGTGCAACAAAAACATGTGGGTGTTGCAAGTGGCTGCGAAGGGTGCGCCGCTTTGAAACGCCCGAGCGCATGCAGCGGCATCGATCGCGCTTGTGAAAATGGGGCGTTCTCGTAATGGCCAATTGATAACGCACAACTTCCTGTGCGGCGAAAGAGGATGTCGCTATCAGTTTTCCGCCTACTCGCCTCAGTCTCCCTTCTGTTTTCCTGGAACTCTGACCACATGACGAGCAAGGCATTTTTGGAAAGCGATATGTCATGGGTATATTTGGGCCGGCAACGGGAACGCGAGGAGCGTTGACTCGCTTCGGTAATTGAACAGTGGTTTACTGCTACTTAAGATGTCGTGCCCTTCGTGAAAAACATGTATTTTGTGTTCTGTTGAGAACCGTTGCATTTTAGCCAAGTTTGAAGTTGCTGGAGGAGTTCCGGTAAGGAAGGTTTCTGACGATACACCGACAGCAGCAGCCGATGCTGCTTCATATCATGATTGTGCCTGCATGACGGATGCCACGCGGGAGTGAAGCAATTAAGAAGATGTGAGGCCCAGGATGAATTACGGCTCTTCGGTCTGGCCGTGACTGACGACGGAAAAACGCAGCAGCTCAAGGGCTGACCACGGAAGAAAACGACAGCGCTGAGTCTTCGTCTGTTGTTCCATTCTCGCGCTTTTGCATTGTGTCGCCGCGAGAAATATACCAACAAATCCAAATAAATGTGTTGCTGAGCGACCGGATGTACAATTGACGTGATCGATCGGCAAACAACTATTTGGGCGCAAGTTCGCAGAGCAAAGAAGAGCGACGGTCTGGCACGCGTGGATAGCTACGTACAGTCGAAAGTAAGAGTGATTAGCAGAAAAAGTGACCGACTACCGGGTGGCCGGAAAAAAAAAAAAAACAGAATCGAATTCTTTGCCGGCGATGACTTTCTGCTGAACCTCCAGCTAGACTGAAGACTGCGGAATGCCTGCCCTTCTCGTTACTGGCGTTTTCACGAACTGGAGCGCCACAAGTAGAGATTATAAACCGACAGAATTTTGCGAATTCATGACATAGCTGCTCATATATAAGACTATTTCCCATCCCCTGTGCTTTTCGCTTTCGGCGACTGTTAGCTTCCGTCATGTATTTTCCGTCCCTGATAGACCACTTGTGCTCATCTTATTTTACTCGCGACTATACTACAGAGAGCAAAACGCTTGTATAGGACGCCCGAGCTAACTTCTAATTAACTGCACTCGCGGCATCAATAACGCTTTGTTCGAGACAAGCCGCATAGTTAGCATGCGCGGCCACATTGATATGACTTCTTCGTTTCTGCGCTTTCTGCGGTCCCCTCCGGGAAACAAGTGAGCAGCTGAGAGCGCGCTGTACGATTCTTTTTTTTTTTTTCGCTTACAGAAAGTAACTAAGTAACTCTTTCTGGTCCTGTTGTCTTGCGCTGTTTGAATTTTCTTGTCACCATGGAACACCAACTCGCCCAATCTGCCGTCCTTCTACAGAAAGTAACTCCCAGTCTTTCGTTCTGCCAATCTTCTAGATGACTATTGGGGGCGAGACACTGCCTTGGATTTGGGCGCAGGGCTTCGTAATTTGTCGCCATCGGTGGCAGAATTGGTAGAACGATGATGGAACCATATGAAACCAACTGCTGGGAGCAAAAATTCTGCACAGGGAAAAAAAAAAAAAGTCATCCGTCGCGCGCTCAGCCGTTCCATTGTTTCGCTGCCGGCACCACAGAAGACGCGCTCCAGGCGGCAAACGTTAACAAAAGCAGCTGCCAAGCCGCGGCTACCAACATGGCGAGCAAAGACGAAGCAATCACGTCAGTGTGGCCGCGCATGCTCACATGGAGGCCTGTCTCGAAACAGGCGTTATTGTCGCGTCTGGTGTACGGAACGGGCAGCTCGGACACTACAAGCGTTTTGTCATCTGTGCGTTGTTGTCCGCGCCGTGACGTGCAGGACTGACTTGTAGATGACGCAATACGTTATAACTTACAAATATTAAACTATGAGAGAAGCCAACAGCCACAGAAACCAAGGGACAGAGGTGATTTTAGTTTATTTATTTTGTGCTGCTGTTCGATTTCGAATATTACTGAATATGTTATCGCTTATAGCTAATTGATTAAACGACAAATTTCTTGCACGGCTAGCAGGGCTGCTGATTCAACGTCTTTATCAGTGATTGTGGTAATGCTGTCAATGTGGAGGTATACGGTTGCCATTCATTAGTATGTCGGCAGCTGCTCCAGTTGAAAGGTTCTCTAATAAAAACTTCCACCCCGCCGCGGTGGCTCAGTGGTTACGGCGCTCGGCTGCTGACCCGAAAGACGCGGGTTCGATCCCGACCGCGGCGGCTGAATTTCGATGGAGGCGAAATTCTAGAGGCCCGTGTGCTGTGCGATGTCAGTGCACGTTAAAGAACCCCAGGTGGTCGAAATTTCCGGAGCCCTTCACTACGGCGTCCCTCATAGCCTAAGTCGCTTTGGGACGTTAAACCCCAATAAACCAAACCAAACTAATAAAAACTTCCAAGATTAGTCTTCTTGCTACCGTGCGTCGCTCAGTGCGTGAATTCTCCGGGGACCACGCGTAATACGATCGATTGACGTTGCGCAATGGCACACTCAAGCTCCTGAGATTGCGCAGCAGTGTGTCTCGCACTTGACTCAAAAGCGCGGGAACGCAGAACGGAAACTGCGCTATTCAAGCACAATGAGACGTGGCACTGTGGACCTCGTACAGAGGTAGGCGTAGTCGCTGCCAGGCGATACACGAGAGTAGATTTCTGTCGGGGCGGATACTGTGTGACACAAGGGACGTGCACAGGCGGTCGAAGGGAAAAAAAAATCGTGCGCTACTCACTGCCTATTTGCGGTCGTGGTTTTATTCAAAATTTAAAAAAGAAAGGAAGGAAAGTCGAGTGCCGGCAGCGGGAACTACCTATCTACAACTGCCGAAATAAAAAAGGACAGAGTAGAACATATAGGGACGTGAAAGAAGGGTAGGAGGGAATGTACAACTGGCGAAATAAAAGTGATAGAGCAGGAGATATGAGGAGGTGAAAGAAAGACAGGAGGGACAGCAGGAAAGGTATGTGGGGTTTTAGCGCCCCGAAGCGATACATGGCCTAAAAGGGACGGTGTAGTAGAGGACTGCGGATTAATTTAATAGACCACCTGTTTTTTTGTTTTTTTTTGCAACCTGCAGTGACAGCACAGCACACGGGCTTTCTTGCATTTCGCTGTCATCGAAGTGCGGCCTCCGCGGCTGGGATCGAGCCCGCAGGATCAGCAGCCGAACACCAAAGACACCGCGGAGGCAGCAAGGAATAATAGCGGAGAGAAGTTATTTACATTGAATAGGGGATTTAATGGCAGTCACGGTGGCCAACACAAGCAGCAGTCAGAGCGCAGCTGAACTGAACAGCCAGCCGGGGGAAGCAGCTTCGGCACGAGACTCGTGCCCTGGCCACCAGCGATGGCGACGAAGTGCCTCATCTTCTTAGATCTCTATACAAATACACACATCCACGCGAAATTCTCCCGTTCTGGGACACTGATGTTGGATGTGACCGAGTCTCTTGAGATCCGGTACCTTCAGATCCGCGGCAGTGTTACCAGCGGCTCCGACATGCAGAGGGGAGCCACTCGCCGGACAGCGTGAATCCTTTATGCTGAAATTTCAGTTGCCAAAATAGTGACTGGAGACAAAATTTGCTCATGGGACCTCGTTTTGTAGGCGCCCTAGTGTGGACTTGAAGTCACAATCGCGGCACTGATGGCCACAGATTCAACCATAGTAGAAGAAGCCACTCAACAGCTGGCCAGCAGGTTATAGCGTAACTGTTCGAACAGCGTGGCGAGTTAGGCCGCTTGGTATATGATTTCACGAACAAGAAATGGCGCGATAAAAACGCGACAGGTTTTTGTCTCCGTTTCAGCATCTTTTTTTTTTTACGTTATTTCTTGTTCGTGAAACCGCGACTGCTCATTTTTACTCGTGAAACCATCACTCGACCTATACTTGCAGAAGGTCCCATAGAACCTTGTTCAGATCCTCGGGCACCAAAGATATTACCTCCGCCGCGGGCATGGACCGTTTCGAGTGTAATGTGGGTGACTATAGCGGCAGTTATTATCGAAAATGGACTGAATATCCTGCTTACCCCTGTTCCCTGTAGAAGACCAGCTTACTGTGCACAGGAGCAGCAGAGAAGTCACCCTTTCCTGGTCCTAAGTTGGCGGAGCAAGGCGCGACCTGTTAGAGTGTAATTGCAGAAGCAGCCTTTTGCGCACCTGCAGACGCAGCAGAAGTGAGTGCGCTTCTTTTAAGGCCTTGCTGGATGGGGGTTTGTTTTATGATTTGCCAGTGCTGTTTCCTCGCCTTTCCTATGGGTGATCTCAAGTCGACTCAACTGGCTGCGTATGAAATTCTTCTTGCCCCGGGCCGCTTGCTGATGTAGCTTTAATATCGTAGATGGACTACAGCCTCCCGTGATCGCATCTGCCAAACTTTTAAGTTCAGCTTTGGCAGTGAACAAAGTTATCTACATCTCTCTTTCAGGTCATACGCGAGTTAGGGACGACACTGAGGAACCTTGCATGGCCTGCCTGGCGAATCTTAGTTTCTTGCGATCGAATGCTTCAGTGCGTTCACCAATGTATTTCACCTTAACTGCGTGAAAATATTTCTTAGTTGGTAGGTATAAAACTAACGTGGCAAGATGGTTCTGTATAGCAAAAATATATCCCTGTGCAATCACAAGTAGACGCTGATGCTGGTAACTCGTTTTCCATGCGCAGATATCATCGGCATCAATACAGATTCGCAGCGGTGTGCAAGGTAGTAGCGCGTCCGGCAGCGCTGCCATGACGACGTTAAACAAACGACAACACACCTTCTTGCGGATTCCTCATGCTGTACAGTGTCCTTCCTGGTTCCAAGGCGGACTTCGATCCTACGGTCGCAGAGGGAATTTTTGTTGTCGGCGCATCGCCACTGGAAGCAAAGCGCAGTTCAGCAGTGCATGCTTGCTTGCTTTGTGTTTTATTTATCGCCTTCCATCTAAAGTGACATATTGATCGGGTGCTGAGTCAGACTTCTACAACGAAACGCCTCCAACAGAAGCGCTCGCACGTGAAGGCTGGGACACGCGCGGACAAGAAGGACATTGGCTTTCTTTGCTTTGCTTTCAGTTTATTTTGCAACATACAGTGTATGTGTGTATGTGGCGCAAGGCACAAAGGCGGCCGAAGGAAGCTGTTTAGCGTGCTGACGCTGTCGAAAAGCAGACGCTTCACAGCACCTCCAGGCTCCCGCCGCCTAACACAGACAAACGCACAGCCACTTTTCATGAGCGCCGTCCGTGCGTGAGATGGCGTCAATTGTTCTGTAGTAGTGGCGCGTCCATACCAGTTCACGAGGCCTATTTTCTCTTTTCTTCTATCTTCCGTTCTCTTCTCTTCTTTTCTGCCACCTCTGTGTGGTTCAGGCTTCAGCAGGTACTGCAGCACTGTGCCGGACACGAAGGGTTCTCGAAAACCTATTTGAGCTTCTGTAGGGTTGCTTGGAATTTTATCAGGAGCGAAACTGAACGGCACACCCCAGCTAACGGTTGGTCGGCGCGGCTTCTCAACATTGCAGGAGCGAAACTGAACGGCACACCCCAGCTAACGGTTGGTCGGCGCGGCTTCTCAACATTGGAGAGACCGGATGAAGAAAGGGCGATAAAGAGAGAGAAAAGGGTTTATGTACAGTGATGACAAATGTATACTAGTGCTACAGTGACCGCGGTGGCTCAGTGGTTACGGCGCTCGGTTGCTGACCCGAGAGACGCGGGTTAGATCCCGGCCGCGGCGGCCGAATTTCGATGAAGGCGAAATTCTAGAGGCTCGTGTGCTGTGCGTTGTCAGTGCACGTTAAAGAACCCCAGGTGGTCGAAATTTCCGGAGCCCTTCACTACGGCGTCCCTCACAGCCTGTGTTGCTCCAGGATGTTAAACCCCAATAAACCAAACCAAACCAAAGCAGCACGGAGGCCGAAAGCAACTAGGACGTTCTGGGATTTAGAAAAGGCATTTGATTCAATTAAACACAATATTCTTATCACAAAGAGAGTAATGGGTATTCGTGACAAATCACTCAATTTAATCAATTCTTATCAGCGAAATCATTATCACTTGTGAGTTTTGTCGACACTAAGTTTAGTGCTACGTGCTATTTTGCTTTACTGCCGCATAAAAGATGTTGCAAAAATACCGGGAACATTGATATTCTCCAAAGACTATTCTCTTGGCTATGTTACAACCATTCGAACCTTAACATTCACGAAACAAACTGCATAATATTTCGAGCAATAAACAAAGCAGTTAATGTCGGTGTCAGTCTCGTTAATTCTTGAACTGGGCTCAACACGTCTCGCAATTGAGTATAGGTGTCTCTGAAATTGCTGGCATGGTAAATAAGCTAAGGTTTATCATACCTGCCTGGTCTAATCGTCGGCTTTATCACGCATTTTGGTTAGGGGGCACTGCAACCAAAACTAATATTAAAGCTAGACTGCAAGTGCTGCAGAAGAAGGCTGTCAGATTCATTGCAAACAAGACACAATTGCATCATGCCTGCGCACTGCAGAAGCAGCATGTGCTGACCAGCTGCGTCACTGTTGGTTTCACGTAGTAGCAGAAAACAGAAAATTAGATTAGCCTTAATAGGTTTCTCGCAAATAAATACCGCATTAGGAAGTCTGGGCCGCGGTAGTAAAAGCGTCGACCGGCGCTGCCAGTCAACGCACTTCACAGCAGGGAAATTGCCGCTCTCATTCACCTGAATAACAGCATGGTACGCTTAAAATTGCGCAAGGAAAAAAGCATGCATGTAGCTGCGCACGCATTTATCACCCTGAGCTGTTGTGCACGGGCGCCGGCAGGGTCATCAATGAGTGCGTTATTTTGTCGATAGCACAGCATGTTTTAACGTGTGTAGAAGTTATACGAACGTATAATGGCGCGTTTTGGGGCATTTAATATATACATGAAACTATTTCTTAACATGGCCGATATATATATTTGATTCTAGTAGAAATAAATAAGGTAAGTTGTGACAATCTTGCGCGTACTTTAAGTCTGCTAAAATCCACATGCTTTTCATTGCATCACGCATGCGTCATAAGCTGTTCGATGAAGTAGTACATTAACGCGAAGCCTGTTTGGAAAGAAGCAACCGCAGGCGGGCTACCAACAGAGGCACGTAGCGAGATTGACATGGGATGAGGCAATGAAAAGTGTTTTCGTTATTGATGCGGGAGATATGCAACCAAATTTGGTGCAAATATCAAATTCCTCTGCTAATTTCAGTAATGCGTTTTATTTTCAGGTATACCTAGGCCTGGTGGGTAACTATAATTAACACCCTCGTCAAGTCACCCCAGGTCTTGAATAATTAAGTAGAAAGTGCGGAAATTGTTCATGCCAGCATGTTCCCAAAGCCCTGTTCTCTACAATGTCGTTATTACTTTTTTTTAGATTCTCAGTACTTATGCATGCATAGTCACATGAAAACGTTTCTTATAAAAATATCTAACACACTACTGCTCCTGTAGGGAAGAAATCTTGGTTGGTTGGTTTATGGGGTTTAACGTCCCAAAGCGACTAAGGCTATGAGAGACGCCGTAGTGGAGGGCTCCGGAAATTTCGACCACCTGGGGTTCTTTAACGTGCACTGACGTCGCACAGTACACGGGCCTCGAATTTCTCCACCAAAGAAATTCAGCCGCCGCGGCCGGGATCGAACCCACGTCTTTCGGGCCAGCAGCCGAGCACCATAGCCACTGAGCCACCGCGGCGGCGGAAGAAATCTTGAGATTTATTGCACTACTCAACGTCTCTGGAATTCGCGACAAATAGAATCATTCTATTTCCATTCGTTACAAATTTACTAAGGGGTGAGTGATGCCAATCGCAGAAAATGTGTTAGATCACAAAACAAACCTTTAAGTTTATTCCCTCGTTTATGGCCTCTTCGCTTTCACTTTGGTCAAAGAAATGCGGCACTGAAATCAACGAAACCGCTGATTCCTCTTCTTCGAAGTGATGCTACCACTGTGGTGCTCTGTCGTCGGAAACCCGCCGAGTTCGCGACGTGCCAGGACCATCAGGAACCCCATTACCTCACAATTTTTGACGACCACAGATCTAAAAACCGTAATTTTATGAATTTCTACTGAATATTTTGCTGTAATTTTTCGTCACCAAGCAGAAAACCCAGGGCTAGCAAAGAATGTAATTTCAGGAATCCAAACGTTTCACCAAATCGACCAGTTTAAGAAGGAGAGAAGTCGGCTTGGCTGGTGCCTGATCTGACGGCTAAAAACAGCGGTTACGCGAGACATGTGAGATCGGGACACGATCGACGCTGTCCCCACTTTTCGCACTGCGCGACACGTGTGTCAACAGACGGTGAGCGCAAGTAGGCTCTGCCGAAAAAAGGCCAGTGCTTCCCTCACTGCTGTCCCGAGGTAAAATTATTCTGCTTAGTGCAGAGTGTCAAAAACTTATTATTTTATTGAATGCCTGGGGCAGAAACCAACTGCAGAAACGCTTTCTAGCCATAATAAAATACACTGTTTTTAAATACGCCGTACATGGCCAACGCGAGCCTGTGTACTTCGAGGAATACTAAGTTGAAAGCATCAACCATTGTTGTGATTCTCAGAAACTCAAAGCGCGCCTACAAGCCCTGAAAACCGGCGCTGCACCACCTCAACTCGCCGCCACTCCCTGGCCTCTTGCCTACCGCGAGCCCGCTAGCGTCTGCAGCGCCACCTCGACAGAGCGCAGAATCTCGTGCATGGAGGAAGGTCCATGATCTCGTGCCTATAATCGCTGTCAGGTGGCGTGGAAAAACACCACGGGTGTTATCAAATATCAAATAAACAAATTTCGGGCATCTGGCGACAGAGTACAATTAATTTGTTCTATAAAAAGAAATTAAATAGGACCAACATAAAATCATTCAGACCGGCCGATTACGATAACTTCGGTTGTATACAGACTGGCAATGCAGGCAGTGAAATCGAAAATGCAGACGTAGATAGAAAGTAATAATATACTGACAGAACTTAAGGTCTGGTTTAGAATGGGTAGACGCTTAGATGATGTCATGTTCGTGCTTACCCAATGCAGAGAAATAGCAAGGGCGGAAATCAGGTCTTTGTGTTTAGCCTTCCTAGGCATAAGCGGTAGAAACCTTAAATAGCTCCGGTGACAGAAGGAGCTATTGGTCATGTGATAATAGAATTGCTAAAGGAAGTATACCTAGATAATAAAGTTGAAATTGCATGGAATGCGATAAGAAGTGCAACAACTAGGTACACAAAGGCTTAAGGCAAGGATGTCCATTATCACTGCTGTTGCTCGTGATTTATATGGTAAGCATGGAAAGTATAGTTACAAGAACGTAATCTAGGCTATAATCTCTTGAACAAATTAGGCGGAATGGTCGTAGAGCAGAGGCCCCCGTGTTTAATGTACGCGGACTACACTGTACTATCAGCTGATAGTTAAGAGCTAATATTATAAAGAAAGAAAGAAAATTTTAATGCGTTAGCATTAGAACCTCTTTGTTGGAAAAAGGTGCCCGTCCATCCGTCCGTCTGAAGCCTCGGTCGGCTGGTGGCAAATTGAGAGAAGTAATCTCCCTCTCAGGAAAGAGGAGGGAGAGCCCTACTGAAAAAAAGTTCTATGATGCAATAACCTCATAGATCATTCATCATAGAATATCATACAATCTGTATGATATATCATAAGAATTGCATGATATATCATACAGATTGTATGATATATCATACAGATTGTATGATATTCTATGATGAATGATCTATGAGGTTATTGCATCATAGAACTTTTTTTCAGCAGGGAGGGAACGAAGAGAGGGTGGGAGGCGGATGGCGGGTGGGGTAGAGTGGAGAGAGGGTGCGGAGTGCCCCATGGTGACTGACGGACTTGATCACGCCACCCGCTCGCATGGTCTGTACCCGTCAGTGGCAGCGGCCGGCTCCGTCCGGAGGGAAATACTAATGCCAGTTAACTCATACTCTGCCGAATCAATCGCATTGATAGTCTATAATTTGTTTTATCAAATCTCCACGGCGCCTTTTTCTTTAATGACCTCATGCAGCCGGAGCAGTACTTTTACAAAACGCACTCATCTCATCTTTCTTTTTGGCTGGTAGATAATCAATCAGCAGAACACAATCCTCACCTCAAAGGTTTGTCGCAGTGATCTTTCCAGCAGAGACTGTCTTTAATTCGAAGGACAGACGATATATGCTTCATCCACAGACACCTACTGCCTGTAGAAGCACCTCTCGGCAGCGATCATCAAGCGGTAACCGCATGAGGCGATGTTCCTCGAACGCAACGTACGATGGCGACGGCTGTTGCTGGTACACCGGCAAGAAGCGACGAGACTTAGCGATAGAGCGGCGTGTTTTCAGTGTAGCATCGGTTGCCGCCGCTAACGTTCAGTCCCCTCGCGATACCAGAGGAGTGTAACTATAGTACCCTGTTTTTAACACTAAACAGCATAATGATTGATAGAAATCCCTCTTTGGCAATACATTGCAGGGCATCGCGCAGCGAAGTTAAACTATATATTTTTGGGGCTGAGACAAATAAGAAGTGATCGAGACATACACCACAGAATCTTTTTTCTGCTGCACTACTTTTACTAGGCTTTCACTTAACTGTTTCATTCAATGCATGGCTCATGACAGCGCCTCCTCTGGTATACATAAACACATGACAAAGTGAGCGTCGGCAGGTGGGTCTTGTCAGCAGCTTCTTTGCTGAATCCGTGCTAGAAAAGAAACTTACTATATATATACGATTGTCCAGACAATCCAGACATCAGCGCCAATCCCTCCCACAGCGGCCAGAGGAAAGCCAACTGGAGCGTCGAGACGGGGTATCGTCGTGCGGTGTCCCGGACTAAGGATACCGACCATGCAGCGGGGTTTTCTCACCCCCAAAACTCTCTTTGAGAATTAAAGTTTTTCACCACCACCATTGTATCGTTGTCGTGACAACGGTATCTGGCAGAAAGAAAACTCCGTCCCCGAGCGGGATTTGATCGACTGCCGGCGGTAACAGCGCAGCTTTGTTTCCCGACGCTTGACACAATTCGGCCACCGCCGCAGCCTATCGAGCTGCGTGCGTGTCCAGGATTAATCTTTAATTAAAGCGTCAGGTCTCCTTCAGTCGGTGCGCTGAGGGCGTTGAAATCGAAACTAACATGCTCGCAAAATATCTAAATCGGAAGTTACGTACCCGCAAAGCCTTCTGCTCCTGGCTAGCCTTGCGAGCTGCTCCCGATCGATGGGCGAAACTTCCTGCAAACCCAGAAACTGAGCAACGCGATGAGCAACAGTGGTTCAGCACCTGCCAGCCCATTGCGCGATGGCATCGCGTGGCATGTCGCCGCAAATTATCGCCTCATGCGGTTAGCTCTTGATGATAAGTTAACATTTCATGATAACATTCCGCTCGATTTTTTTTTCATTTTAGGTTGCACACCCAAAGTGAACACACCTTAAACATGCCAAAATCTCCGTACAAAATCGTTTTGCGGACCTAGGGCTGATGCCCAGCTCCGTAGCAATCGATCACGCGTCTATCAGTCATAATCGTGCCATCCATTATGCGGCGCATTTCCTCAGAGGTGACACCAACTGGCCGGCCGGTGATCTTCCCATGACTCCTTGCCATGCACAAACATAAATGCCCGGCGTTTGACAATCGCACATGACTGCGCACACATTTCTCACTCGCTAATGAGTACTTGCTGGAGCTGTTCCCTCTTTCGTCAAAATTTCGATCACTGTATCATGCTCTCTCTTTCGCCTCAGCCGTTCCGTAAAGCTATGCTTTCAACGTGGCGCGATACAAAATGCAATGATAGATGAAAGCCCCCTGACTCGTAAGCATTACCTCTAGCAGGTGGTGCAATATGCACGCATCGCTTCAGTGCGGTATATTTTATCGTATACTTAGGCTTAGAATTTTGTTGAACGCCGTTGCGCGGGTGTCGCTGCGATAAGCATCCAAAGCGTTTATGTCATGTTTATCGCAGCGACACCCGCGCAACGGCGTTCAACAAAATTCTAAGCCAAAGTCCTGTGTAAATAAAGTTTTTTCTCTCTCTCTCGCTGCGATAAAAAACAAAAGGCATGCCGGAACTTTGCTTTGACTAGATATGCTGTGGCACTTGTGCATAACCCGCGTATTTTCATGCTAGGAGCACAGGTTTTACTTTTACGCAGCGCACTTCGCAGGCACCTTTATGAAGGCCACCGTGCGCTTGGCATGGGGCCATCCAGGCAGGCCGCGCGGTGTAACCTCGTTTATGCCTCCACCGCTGCATACTCTCAAAACAGCGAGATAAGTTGTGCGTGTCTTTTCCAGGTTACTACAGAGTCCTAAGCGCTGCAGCAGGCCGCGCAGCCCGCCTATGGCTCCGTGTCACGAGTGCGCGGAAACTTTTAACAGCAATGATGCCAGCTGCACTGCTTGGCTTGAAAGCGCATGTGGCAGATATCCTCTGCATAGCCCTAAAAAGAAAAAAAACTACGACCACATTTTTACTAGAACAACTGCGCTCGTGTTCAGCTGGCTCTCAGCATTTACAGCGTAATATCATTGTGAGCCCAGTTGAGCATTCATTTTGAGTTATATCAGTGAAGGTTTTATCCTGGGTCACTTTATACGTGTATAGTCGTTAAGACAAGAGAAGAAAAGAAAGCGGTGACGGCTCCTTCAGCTGAAAATCTAACACAGGTCTTCGACAAGTAAGTCAAATCTGTTCCACGTTGAATCGTCTTGGCTTGTTCGTGTTCTCATCGCTTCGGTCATCGTTGTTCGTGTGCGCATTGTTTCGAAATGGGCTCAAGGACTTGTGTACTGCGCAACAATTCTTGTTCGCTCATTCACTCGGCTATATACAGCTCGTTTCACCGATGCTTTGCGAGCGCTTTACTGCTCAAGAACCGACGCTGAAGCGTCGGTTCTATATCATATCTTTCAATGCCAGCAAATTGCGAGAAAGTGTAGTGCGGGCGTCTGGCTTCGTTATCGAACAAAACCTAAGGTAAAATAAGAAGAAGAGAAAACGCCGTTATTTCGTTGAACAGTCACGATAAAAATTTTGCCTCCTGGAACGGATGAAAAATAACGGTTTTCATTTTGGGTGGACTGTCTTCTGCGGCACCTTTTATCCTTGGAGAAGCTGCGTGAATAAGGTCCTTATAATAACGTGGGCTTATAATAAACCAGAACAGGAAGACAGCGCTGTGGAGTCATAACTACGTGGCACCACAGGATGATTCCATAAACGCGTTCAGTGAATTTTGGTGTTTCGGAAAGATTTTGAAGCACACTGCTATGGCTGTGGCAAGCACCGTGTCCACTAGCCGAGCGAATGGCTTGGGTAATTTCATGGTTCCTTTGTATGCGAAATTATTGATGCTGGGCATATTCTCTTTGGTTTGCACGCACAAGAAAATTGTGATGCACTAGAGAAAGCCTATCAGTGAGCAATATGTCAATCTCCGTGGGGAGGCATCTAGACATATCTCACATGCGGTGCAAACCTCAAAAACAGCCGACATGCCACAAGTGCAGATAGGCATGTGTGCTGTGCCCTGCACGAAGATGTGAGGGTGCCCTACAATAAAGAATGCCAATCTGCTTAAATGGACGACATAGGAAACATTACAACCATTTCTCATGTGAAGGTTTCAGAAGAAGCGCCGAGTGATGCTGCAAAGTTTTGTAGCCGTCAGCGCAAGTTTAGATTTGGCGGGTGGCAGGAGGCTCCTGCATGGCAACACTATAACCCCCCAACCGCCATACTGTTGCAAGTTCGAAACTAAAAGCTTGAACTGAAGGGTGCTCGCGGGCACAAAATACGCTGAACAAAGGGAAGTGGGGATGGGGAAGTGCATGCCCCATTCCTCAAATGTGTGTGAAGGGCGCCCACAAAAGTCCCCTCCGCCACGCCTTGGGGTGGAGGTCATTATATGATTTGCCGGATGACAGGATTGCCTCGCTCGTGTGGCCGCCACGATTAGCGACCACCACCTTGTTGCGCGCCATAGTGAATAAGTTGTAATTGCTGTGTGCGTTAGAACTTGTATTTTGTACCAGCGCATACAGCCTCGCGGTATCTACCAGTTAAATTGAAGCATAGTTATGATCACTTTTGTAACAGAACCTGCTTAAACTCAGTAGAGTCAACCGCTTAGAACCAGCGAAATTAATGCGGATCACGTATTCATTGCAAGTATCTGCTAGGCGTATAAAAGTACAGGGTCCGTCAAAAGTTCCCAGGCCACATGGTCCACTTTTCATCGGTATATCCTGGCACTTAAGATTCCGATAGAGCTATCGAGGTTCTCAGATGGTAGAACGATCCTTCTTCTATTCTCTACAGATATTTTGAGCTTCGAGGGTATCTCAACAGCCCGACTATGCTGCTCAAAAGCAAACCCTGTGGCCTTGGAACTTTTGACGGACCCTGTACATGTACCGAAACAAGTGAGCATTAAATATAGGGGTTCTAATCCTAGCGCATTAAAAAGAAAGAAACGCATTGCACATCCTAGCAGTAGCATGTGCAAAAATTGCATGCCATGCCCCACACGCGATATACTATAGTACAGTTATCGGTGCATGAGGCGAGAAAACTGTTTCCGACCGGTGTGGTGACGCAAATGTTCACCGAATTTCGGCTTCTTGAAAGTGAGATTATGTTTTAAGGGAACCGGCAGCGCTGCGCCCGGCTCGGTGCCATCAAGCATCGATAAGCTGCGACGCACACACACTTTGCCCAAAAGTTTCCCCTAACCGGCAGGTGACAGCGTATATACCACGTGCTTCCCTACGTTTCCGCCGATGAAAGCCAAACTTTACTTGGAGAGAAATGGCAGCACAGTTTCCGAAATGCAAGTACTGTGATACAAGCAGCCGCACTTAAGCAGACAAGGGAAGCGAAATGAGGGGCTTATTATGACACGCACATGAAGGAAGCGAACAAACATCGAAACCAAGGAGCATCTGGAAATGTTTTCTTCTTTGAATTTGTGGTGTTGATCAATGGGAGGTTAATAGTGTAATTACTTTGTCGCTTAAAGATAACTGAGTACAAATCGGAAGAAAAACCGCCGCCGGTGGGATCCGAACCCACGACATCCGATTTCTAATTAGTTATCTTTAAGCGATAAAATAATTACACTATTAAACTCTCATTGATCCACGCCGCAAATTAAAAAAAAACATTCCCCTATGATCCTTGGTTTCGATGGCTGTTGGCCTCCTTCATAAGCAGCAGCACTGTGGCATGAAAGCGTGGTCGAAAAAATACGACCCCTGAATTTGAAGTCGGCTGTCCTGGAAGTTGATGCAGACGAGAAGGGTGCAGTTTCCGCGTATTTAGAACTTTCCTACTTCATTCAGCACAGATAGCGTGCTGGAAGCAACAGGAGCGAGATCGGTACAGAGCGGCCAATTCAGGGAGTAATGGTATAATTATACGGGTCAGTGTGCTGCGTCTCTTTTATCGTTTTGTTTGGTAGATACTTTGTGGTGAACTCGTTCCCTCCTGTAACCCCGTTTGCATTGAAGCGGCTCAGCGATGCCGTCTCCTTTTCAGTAACTCAACTTATAAGTAACGAAGAAGGGCGAGCGGCTGAAACATATAGGAGTAGGTCAGGAGGATCGTTTCAGGAAATTTATAACAAGTTTGCCATCTTAAAACTGTATCTTGTGACGTTTTTTTTTAACCGATTCATCATATTTTTTTTTGTTTTATTTCGCAGTCGCGCATTGGTCGCTACCACCTCTGACATCAGGCCTAACACCTGGCAAGCAATGCGTCGCCAGCTTTGGCATCCAGTGCTGTGGTGACCAATGGCGAAGACGCCAACGAATATATTTGGAAAAGAATCCTTGAAAAATACGGTCCTTGAGTTAATATATAGCGTTTAAGCGGAAGAAAAGACATGCTTCGTGCTCACTGGGCTCGGGGGGCTTATGTTTGAACAGAAACTAAAATTGTTCTCCGTTTTTTGCAGTTGTATTATCCAGAAATGCCGGGTCACGTGATCTGGAACCGGGAAGGAGCCGGTAACAGCGTTACGTACCAGTGTAGGCATATCCGAGGCGCTACATTTGACCAGTTCTTTTCTCCGATTTTATTGCATTCTAATCGTCCGCCGCTTTCAATGGCAAACCTAAGCGATAGAGAAAGCGTGGTGGGTTTTGTGCAAACGGCGAAGAGCGAGAGGAATCGAAATGGAATAAAATCAGAATCCATTCTTTACATTACCCCGACCCTCTATGGATTACAAGAGGAAAGCTGATTTGTGTTGTGCGCAGTGTATACGTTTACGACGCGTCCCATTTATATTGCATTTTTCTTGCCGTTATTTATTTCAGAAGACACGTTGGAAACCTAACATCGTCGTGTCGAGTTTAGGCAGGTATCCGAGTCAAACCGGGGCAAACTGAGTTCGTTGCGATGATCTCCGCTGAAGGCAAAGATGTTCAGCCCGGCGGTGAACAGCGACCAGAGGAATGCTTCGCAGGCTGCGTGATCGCTCACGTGGAGGACTGCGTCGTCAAATCAGCGGTGCAGGCAATCGAGATGCCCGATGCAGACTTCGCCGAATTCATCAGGCGCGTTTTCAAGAAGCACGGCGATCGAATCGCCCTTGTAAGTACCTATATTGCTCACTATTACGTCAAAACTTCCACAGTGTGCCGCGTTTGGGTAAATTCATACCTTGATCCTGCGCAAGATCGTACAGGGGGCCTGATGAGGCACCCAATCACTGGGCGTTTCATTACCACGTTCACTGCGCGCAGCAAGCCTTGCTTTACAAGTTTTCTCTGAGCGGGAGGTCATTTGTCGTAAGGAAGAGATTGATAAGCTGTAGCCTCCTTCTAGCACTGGACCTCCCGGTGGCTACCTCCAACGCCAAACTGAAGGCGTTGGGAGTGGTAAACTCCTATCAGGAGTTGCGGGAGGCCCACCTCGTGAACCAATATACGCGGCTATCGCAGACGGTGCCTGGGCGCCGCCTGCTAAACCGCTTACACATCCAACACACATGCATACCAGAGGGGACGGAGAACATCCCGGTGCTGTGGCGCCACATGCTCTTGGTCGCTCCGCTCCCGCGTAACATGGACATGGCTTCACATGAAGGCAGACGACAAGCGCGGGTTCGCACGCTTGAGAGGCAATATGGCTATAAAGAGGGCGTCTATTACGTGGACATCACAGGGCCGTCGCCCGCGGGATTCTTCACGGCTGCCGTAGTCTACCGGGGAATGAATGTCGATGGGCTATCTTTTCGGGCCCCAAATTAAACACGAGCGGAGGAAGTCGCAATAGCTCTCGCTGCCGCCGATCCAAAATCGAAAACGATTATCACAGACTCTGGCCGGGCCTGTGAACATTATCTTGCAGGCGAAATATCACCTCTTGCCTCGCAAATTCGAAGACGCGCTCTCGCCGATCCAACTCGCACAAAAGTGATCTGGGCTCCTGGCCACCAGGGTCTACGAGGCAATGAGGCCGCTGATGCGGCCGCACGAGCGCTCACACACCGGGCTCCTCATCCTAGCTCTCCTGGCTCAGAAGCTCATAAACCGCTTCTGCGGTTCCGCGAAATCCTAATTTATTATTGCGACAGCCACCGTCTCTACCCGGCACCTACCAAGGGGCTGAGTAAGGCGGAGGAGCGAACTCTGCGGCGCCTGCAGACAGGAACCCTTCTCTGTCCTGCAATAGCAAAACACTTCGATCCGAACACAGATGGGCGCTGCCCGCACTGTGGAGAGATCTGCGATATCTTTCACATGGTGTGGGCATGTACTCAGAATCCTCACCTTCCCCCCTCCCCCACCCCCACCCGAGAGGCATGGGAGACTTCCCTCCTCAACTGCTCCACACTGGAGTCCCAAAGGGCTCTGGTCAAGCGGGCGCGAGACGGGGCCTCGTCATGCGGTGTCCCGGACTAAGGATACCGACCATGCAGCAGGGTTCTTTTTTTACCCTCGAGCTCTCTTTGATTAAAGTTTTTCACCACCACCACCTTCTAGCCTGCGCCAGGCCGGATTCGAAAGCGAACACTCAACCCGCAGGTCACTCCTCGAGTGGTAAGGGTTGATAAATGTGCAGAGGGTTGATAAATGTGCACTTCGCTGGATCTTGGGCGTAACAACACCAATGTAAAAAAGGCAGAAGATTGCTTTACCTTCATAAGTGGTGTTTGATTGCGGCCTGAGAGTACGCGCAGACGAGAAATTTCATGAAGTTTCGACCTCACGAAGTCCACCTCGAGCTCAAACTGACCTCAGTCTCGCGGATTAAGGTTAGGACGGCCACTGGCTGAAGTAGTACGGGCGAGGATTCAAATTATTATTTGTCTCAAAGTTTGAGGCTATGCGAGTGCATCGTTTGCCTCTCAAATTCACTAGCTGGAATGCAGCGGCGAGGAAATGAATGGAGAAAAGAGGTACAGTCATGAGGGGTACGAGCCCCCCCCCCCCCCCCCCCCCCCCTTCCCACCTCGTTTTCCGAAGCTTGCCGCTCTGCATGGCACGTTTCACCATGTACTGTACGCTATGTTGCACTACTTAAGTAAACCACCTCCATGCAACTCCATGATTTGGCATGCACTCGAGTGTACGAAGGCCGTCTTGTTATACAGTGCGCTTCAGAGAAGACCGCCACTAATTTTTAAAAAATACGTTTATTGAAGCATAAAGACGGTTTTTATGGCGTAGTAATACTGATGGGCACGGATGTTAGAAAAGAGGTGAATCTTGTTAAGTAGTAACCTGATTAACTAAATACTATTAGTCAACCTTTTAATGATTACAGTTAGGCGTTATCAATTAGAGGTACGAAGCTGGCCGTTTGAAACAGCCAAGAGAGCTTTTAAATGTTCCTAAACACGATTACTATCGGCACTGTGGCACATCGAACACTTGCCGCCCCACGCGTCATTCGAAAATCACGCGGCTGTGGAACACAGCGCAGTCACACCCATCAGCGTACGTCAACCGGCGGCGACAGTGTCACGTGACCACCTCCGTCCCTCCCGGCCCGCTGCTCGCTGCTCCAACTCACTTGCACTCACTTCACTTTCTGAATAACCCGCTTCTGCTTTTCCACCTACCTTTGGCTTCATCTGCTACCTTCTTGGTGGGAAGTGTGACGCGCGTATCGACTCGGCAGGTGGACGACACGACGGGCGAGTCCCACAGCTACGCGGCGCTGCTCGAGGAGGCTGGTCGGCTGGCAGCGGGACTCCATGGGCTAGGATTCGGGCCCGGACACGTGGCCGGAGTCTGCGGCACCCGCGGAGACAAGCTACTGCTCGCTTTCGCCGCCGTGGTTCTCGCCGGTGGCAGCGTGGTCTTCGCCAAGACGAGCCTCACCTACGGTATGAGTGCCGTGGCGAACTGACGTGGCTAATTTCAGGCTCACCTTCGGGAAACGATGATGATGATGATGATGAAGAAACTTTATTTCCGCCAGAAGGAGACCCGTGCCCCTTCAGGTCCGCACGCAGGCGTCCGGGGAGGGGCAGCGTCGCAGCTGGAAGACTGGCAACGATATAGTCGCGCAGCTTCTGCTGCCAGGCGGGTAGCGTATCGTTGTATGCTAAGGTCGGTACTTCTGAGTATGGTCTCCCATTCCTCTGCATTATTAATTCTGCCATATCCTGGGGCACTGGGGCATCTCCATAATATGTGTTCGAGTGTAGCGGTATGCCCGCAGAACTCGCACACCTCCGCATCCTCCCACGTATCACCTCCTGTCCAGCTCCTCCAGAGCGGGGATGCGAAGTTTCTAGCTTGGAGTCTTCTCCAGTCATAGGCCTCAGCCGAGCTAAGCGATCTATCTGGAGGAGGATAGATCCTTTTGTTCTTTTTCTGATTGTCTGTGATGCTATTAAAGGTGTTGGCTTCCTCTTTAGTGCTGAATTCGTATGAGGTGTCCACGGCTCCCCGGGGTAAAACTTTAACACGCTGGCGAAACCAGCTCGCTTTGCGGTTACTAAAATCCGCCCCCTCTCATTGAAGTCCCTTTTGAGTATTGCCCGTCAAAATGCCCATGGAGGCGATGCCTTGGCTGCATGCTCATAGCGCTTTTATTTGGCGTTATGGCGCATCAAGCACATTAGTAGTAACTTCGAAGGTTTCCATAGTGTCGGCGTACTGCATAGTTTAGTGGAGGAGCTTTGACGGAACACGATATGACAGCCACAACAAGTTACTGCGACCTGAATCCTCCACAGCGATACAAGTTGTTCTTGCTTCTGTTTTCCCATTGCTAATGAGAACCTACCGTTTCGTCACAGATGAAACTGAGCGTCTGTTCAAGGGCTGCCAAGTGACTACGATCTTCTGTGACGTCACCACTATTGACACTGCGAAGGAACTTCGCAAGAACTTGCCTTCTGTAGCGGTAAGAATTTGAGTTCTTGCATTTTTCTGCATTCTTAGTAAAAGACTAAAAATATAGACTAAAAACATAGCTTCCGTGCCTAGATAATATTTTGGCGCACGAAACATGAAGTCAAACCCTCACGTATTCATTAATCATGTTTGTCTCCTCCTCAGTTCCGTGTCAGAAAACATTCCATATTTTATGTCAGTTACGCCGCAGGGGGCAAAGTTGCACAGCGTATAGCTCACCGCAGTCGTTACCAAGGTTACTACAACTTGAGTTGTTTCCTGTGTTGAATTATTCGTTTTCACAGCCGCGTCGTGGAGAGTGTATCACGCAGTGGCCAGGCGGGCGCACATAGCTCATGCCTGGTGCTTGAATTACTGCTGCTCATAAAATGAGCGCTTTATTAAGTGAGCTAGGCTGCCGATTGAATGCTCGAACAATGCCACAGGATGGCGCTGCATTTACGCGCGCCTTGCTTCTCGTGTGTTAAAATAGTCATGGCAAAAATAGGGCGTAGCCTCATCCCCGGCAGAAGAGAATGTTGTTGATTAGCGAGCATGTCATTATAATTACCTCGAAAGCTAAACTCTCTTACTTGCTTATAATCAAGCCTCAGCCTATAGCAGTTACTAGCTTTCCATCCATCAGCTCCTGATCGAAGATGTCAATCTCTCAGTCGAAAAGAGACAAAATTCAGGTATCATATTCTTCCAGCGCAACGAAGACGGGGTACAGGAAAACGACACGGGCGCTGGTTGTTTATTGGGGGAAAAAATGCGCCTATATATAGCTACAGAAAAAGCGCACATCGACAAGCTACAACAATAAAAGAAGCATCAGTGAGTGCTATGAGTATGAGTACTATGAGCACTGATTTTTTTTTCCCAATAAACAACCAGTTGACATTCAGCGCCCGGGTCGGCTTTCTTTCCGTCGCTTGTATTTTTCGCGCTGGAACAGTATGATGAACGAAAACGAACTCGCCAAATACTGCACACTTTTGAAGTATGATAACAGTACTAAAATACTTCCGTCGCCATCCAAAAAATCCCATTTTTCGTACATTGTAAATAAAGACAGCTAGGTCAGCCTCTGGTCAGAAGCAGGTCAGGAAGCTGCCTTTGTAATTCGCCAATTGGAATGCTGCTACCGCAGCCCAGTAGCAGTACGCCGCATCCCAGAAGTGCAAGTCTTCTGGGATGTGGAAGTGCAAGGCTTTTTCACTGCTTACAGCTTCGAGAGCAGCAAAACCACAAAACAGTACGGGACCAACATGTGTCGTCACCTGCCTCTTTCCCGTCCTGTTTCGCGGTTTTGCTCCTCGTGGTGTCCTACCAACTGGCCTACAACCATGTCCTTCTACATGCTTACAGCTTGATTGAGCGCACGTGCATTGTGGACTATGCTGCGCATGCCTAGTGAGCTGCCTCTGTGTAATGCGCCTATTGGAATGCTGCTGCTACAGCCCAGTGGCAGTATAGCGTCTCACGCAACTGAAAATTTGAAACGTTGTCTACTGTAAACAGCTCAGAAACCCTGCTCAAGCGAATGAAGGCTGCCGTTTACTACGTGCTCAAGGAATTTGGGATGTCAAATGCCTTGAGCATATTGGCGTCGGTATTCAGTGGGGCAGTTAATGTGACAACGAAATAATGCGAAATGATAATTATCGCAACATACTCTCTAGGAATTCCTGCCATGCGCTAGTACAGCTCGCCAGCTTACCGCAGCGATAACGAGCGTCCACGCTCTATTCACGATGCATCAGTCCCGTATCTTCTTGCTATCACAAACGCCAAGTGCTATTTGAAAACTGCGCCATAGTCAACGCGTACCGCGCGTTTCAGACCACTTCATTCGAGGTGCGCAGGCAAGTTGCGACGTGTAAGTTTTTGATTACCACTCGCTTGCTTGTTAGGCCGAGAGACGGGATAAAGCACATATGGATGACTGCGGTGTTGATTTCCATGGTGCCAGGTCAATGCTTCTACTCCTTTAGTGCCACCAAACTGTGAGAGATGGTTAGCTGAGCAACAAGTTGAAGGTCACAGCAACTTCTGTCATCATGACAAAAGTGTTAATGTAAACATATGACCACATATAATGCTCGTGAGCTAAACATGGCAAACGCCACCAAGTCGAGAAAAACTTCTGATGTAATTAATGTGGGGCGTTTCAAATTATCCAATACAAACTTTTCTTTCAAAATCCGTGAAATATAAGCTGGTGCGGTCTGTGCAGGATGATAGCACGTGTTCCCACAAAAATCAATGATAAGTCAGAAGAACATCCTGGCCCGCTTTCTCTTGATAACCAAAAAAGCATATGTTGTGAGCAAAGCGCGGAAAGCTCGTCTCACCTCGTTCGAAATTCATGTCAGGGCCTCCGTTGACAGTCCTTTTTTGTCAGCGAACACCTGACTGCGGAAAACAAGGCATTGATCTCTAAGTCTTTGTCGCTGAAGAAAGAGAAAAAGTGGAAGTTCCTCAGGACGGACAACTACATGATTAAGGAACGGAAAACGACAGACAGTACGGAGTATCGCATCACTAACGAGTCCGACGTGTCAAATATAGTGTAAATCATTGGGTCAGTAAGCCTCGGATACTGTTCTTCCCCCGAAGTCGTCCTATTTTTCGACCAATCAACTCAAGAATTTCTTATCGTATTCCACTCGCTCAGCAATACATCTAAACGCGAGAAGTATTAGACAAAACAATGGTGCTATTTACAATGCACTTTGTGTGTTCCCCAACCCATTTTCAATTATCGGAGTTTCAGAGACTTGGTTAAGTGAGCATGATAAAAATTTGTTCTCGTTTCCTTCATACGCTTCAGAATTCTCCCACAGACAATTCTCTAAGCATAGTGGAGCTGCCTTATATATATCCCATCAGTTCACTTATAAACGAAGAATTTACTTAGAATTGAACATACCTCACTGTGAATCTTTTTGGGTCGAATTTTATTCCTTATTTCTAGACATCGATAATAGAAAATTAATCTTTTCCTGTATTTACCAGTCACCGTCGTCACCAGTTTTCGATTTCTGTACGCACTTCAAGAGAAATTAAGCATTCTCTCATCTGAAAATGCAAATGTCGTAATAGTAGGTGACGTAAACATATATCTCCTCAATGAATCTGCTCTTGAAAGCATAAACTACAGCAGCTCATTCCATAGCTTTGGTTTCGAGTGCATCATCACGGTTCCAACTCGATGCACCACTTCTGGTAGTAACACATTCATTGATCACGCTTTGACAAATTTATATCCCTTCCAGAAGCTGGCGTCCTTGAAACAGACATCACAGATCATTTCCCGATATTCATGCGCTTTCCCAGTACAACTCAAAACCATAACAGAACGATATACAGTAAGATTGTCTTGGATAAAGAAAATCACTTGACTGCAGTGGCTGAAGCTGACTGGCAGTCGATTATGTTATTGCATTGTCCTCAACAAGCCTATTCACAGTTTTTATCTCTTCTGACCTCATTACTTCATTCCCACTCAGAAATAAGAAAGTGTAAAAAAAATAGCTTCGCCACAGAGCCCTTGGCTCACAGAGAGCCTTCTTAAAGCATTGCGCAAAAAAGAAAATCTGTACAAAAAAAAGCAGTCCTTCAACCTTAAACTAATTGTTCGGTACAAGAAAAGTAATACCTTGCGTGATTAAAAACAGCTAAAAGAACTTATTATGAGCAAAAGTTTCTTGAGTGGGGCAACAATATGCAGAAAAGGGGGACATGGTTAACTCATTCTTAGGAAGAAACGAAAAGCGCAAAGAAATACCTTTGATCCAACATAACGGTATCGAATACAGTAACCCAAACGAAATGGCAACTGCTTTTAACTGTTTCTTTAATGAGAGCAACAAGCCTCCTAAGGAAGCTCTCCAACCCCCTTTTCCAGTCGCCTCCCACACTCTTTTTTTTTCTCTTTCCAACTATACCACAGGAAATAATTTACTTAATCCGTAATTTGAAAATAACAAGTCCTGGCCTTGATAACATACATCCTGTTCATATAAAAATGATTGCGCATCTAATTACTGGCGTCCTATCACATATTGTGAGCCTGATGTTAAATCTGGTATTTTTCCACATGAACTAAAGCGTGGAAAGATATTCTGGTCTTTAGGAAGGGTGATAGTTCTTTAATGTCAAATTATAGTCGAATTTGCATACTTCTTGTCTCAACAAAGTAATTGAAAAACTAATTGCGAATCGTCTCGTTAAATATCTGGATAAATTTAATATATTATTGCCATGTCAGAATGGTTTTCGTTCTTATTCTACTGAACTTGCTCTTATAACTATTACAGACAAATTACGAATTGCCATTTGATGAAGGAAAATTTGCAGGAGTCATCTTTATAGACTTGTTGAAAGATTTTGACACCATTAATCATCCAATTTTGTTCACTAGGCTAGAAGAAATTGGTATTGCATAACCCGGTTCGCACTCAATAACAATATTTTCCTACCTAAAGTACGCACCAATTACGGGAAACAGGCAATTCATTTCTCATCAGCTGCTGTCTGGAACACTATACCGATAGACATAAAAAATGCTCATTTAATCTTCAACTTTAAAGCACACTTTAAACGATCAGTTCTTAACAAAGAGCCCTCATTGTGATTAATTCGTTTCCTTTTCTTCCTACATGCATTTTGCACTGCCTCCTAACCTTCGTTATAATTCAGTATGATATTAGCGTGAATAGTTCTGCATAACTGTACGTGTTTCGGTGGTCCTTTTTAACAGCTGTTATCTCTCCCATGTGTCTGCTTTAAGTTGTATCCCACATGTATCCCATTATATTAAATTTCATATATTCATCTCATCTGTCGTAACCTGCTAAATGGTTTACTCAGTGTATTTATTTAAGAGGTCTCATTACAGTCCTTAACTTCGAGACCTCCTTCTGCATGATGTATTGTACTTATGAAATGTATAAGCAAATAAAGACTGATTTTGATTCGGATTTCCCTGGTAGATAACAATGAAAATACAAATAATTAACTAAATTTAAGTAATCAAGTAATCAACTCTTTTTCTTGTTTCGTTTTAGGGTGTGCGATTATATTGTGAAACTGAATATCGGCAAAATCAAAAGCCAGTCCAGTTTTTTTATTATTTCGGAATTGGCACCGGAATTCTACGTGAAAAAGACGCTTTTGAAAAGTCGTTAAGTTGGCTTTTACACGTTGCATATTGATCAAATAGCGTCGCTCGAATTTTTAATACAGGAAGCAGTGACTTATTCAGTTCATGTCTTTTGTGACGTAGAAGATGCTGGCGTTGTTTCCGTTAGGACAGCACGCGAAGCGACGCGATTTGACCAATGTAAAACGTGGCAAAGACAACCTAGAAGGGTTTTTAAAAGCGTCTTTCTCACACTGCGTTTCTCAAACCGCAATGCCAATTCCAAAATTTTTGAAGCTGGGCGCGACTTGGATTTTGACGGCCTTCAATATCACAATGTAATCTTGCACTCTAAAACCAAGGACTAAAAACTTCATTAGTTAATATTAGTTAATCGTCATTTATTAATTTAATTACTAGCCCTTTCATTGAACTCTATATCATAAATAGTGTCCGCCTTGCCGCACAGTTAACGTACAAAAACCGCACCGAAGTATCTTTGACAGCTTTCGAAAAACAATTGTACTGAATAATTTGAAACGCCCGGTATATATAGTATACGCCTGATTGTTCAGCAATAAGCGATTACTCGAAGATGTTGAATATTAGGCTCCCCAGTCGAATACGAATCGAATAAAAAAAAATTTTTAATCTTAACTTTTTATAGTATCTTGATTATTTGCACACCCTTAACAGTTAGTTTCAGTTCATAAGTTAATCACAATAACAACACTCACGAGACGCAGCAAAGGTTTACCTGTCAGCATGCACTTTGTTGGTTCCGCTCGCGTAAAGCTGTGTGTTATTTTTCTTTTCTTTTTATTTTGTACATATCCAGGTGGACACGTATGCGTACTCCAACGGCTACTCACACAGCATGATGGTGATCGCGAGGCCCCAATTAAAGGGGGGAAAAACATGGTTCGCTGTGTGCGACGTAGTCCCCGCTGTCCCTCACATGCCAGGGACATTTTTGAGTCAAAGCGTGTCGTCATACACGGCAAATTAATAAGTATTTTTACTGTTTTTATTTGTATTTTCCTTGTGAAATCAGATAACAAGCAACGTGTTTTTATGTACGACTGCCGCAACGAATCCCTTTGTCGCTGGGCGCATGCCAGGAGCTCCAGATTATCAGTTAATAAAGCACCGGCCTGCCTTTGCAAAGAGGCCCTAAAATCAGGTCCCATAGCGCAGCGCTAGCCACACGCGGAGGTTTTACGTTCAGTGCATGCCTCGCCAGACAGTGCAGCCATGAGTCGGTAGTGCCTGTATAACCGAAAGCTGAGGCTTCTTCGGGAAGAGAAGAGTCTGAAATAATTCGCCAATGGACAAGCACACCGTATATGGCACGCAGCAGTGCATTCCTGGGTGCGAGCTTGAGTGCAGTTCGTACTATTTATGAGGTTGCAGGTATATGCGCTGATTGTTCGCTGTTTATATCGACGAACGTTCCCCATCGATATTCATTTATGTGCCCCTGGCCAACCGGGAAGTGTCCTAGTCCGAGAACCTCCTCGCGTTTCTCTCCCTTGTTCTTGTCTCCACGGCGCTTTGTTTCGATTCGATCGCCGCTATGAATGCTTTTCAGCCTGGAAGGTGCAATTCTTTTCAGCCTGGAAGGTTCAATGCTTTAATGGACGGTTAAATATGCGTAACACCTGTCATTACCGATTCGATCGCCGCTATGAATGCTTTTCAGCCTGGAAGGTGCAATGCTTTAATGGACGGTTAAATATGCGTAACACCTGTCATTACCTCTAAGCCACGTGTATGCATCCGCACTGTACTTGAAGACAACAGGCTTTGCCATTATAGAGGTGCCGTTTTAGCTGTCATTTAAGTCGTGTCTTTGCAAGGAAAAGTGCCCTCCCGACTGATGCGCGCAAGTTTACGGTGGTGTTATTTATGACCGTGGAAAAACAGTTCCGATTGTTGCTCGTGAATGTGGCGCGGTGCGTAGGTTCGACGCTCGCATTCACGACTGGCGGTAATTAACCGCTTCCAGCCGCCTGATACGTAACAACGACACGATCGTGTACGTGCGCTATCCTTTCGGCAGACGCTGGTGGGGGTGGATGACAGCCAGCCCGAAGACACCGTGAGCCTGGAACGGCTGCTAGGCGCGCACCAGGCGAGCCAGTTGCGTGCGGTGCCCACAGTCTCCCGTGAAACCCCACTGACCGTGTTCTACTCGAGCGGCACCACCGGGAAGCCCAAGGGCGTCGTCGCCTCCCACCGCAACTGGATGGCGCAGCTTCTGGCATCGGGGTAAATAAACGGCCCCTTGTGGTCACGCTGTGCGAGGTGTGATGAGGGACAGGTGGAACGGGCTGCGGGATGGGAAGATAAAAAAAAGTTCAAAGAAGAAATGAGCTATTTGAACCCTGTAGTGGTCTTGTATTAGCTTGCGCTGTTGGAACTAAGTACTTTCGGCCAAATATTTTATTTTCCGCTTTAATACGTACAGAAGTCCAGCTGAAAAGTGCTAACGAAAATCTTGATGGGTTTTCGGAGAATTTTAAGAATCAAGATTGTCTCGTTTTATTTTTGAAAACTGCTGGCTTTTCTAAACTGTTGCAGAAAAAAAGAGGCCAGAAATAGGGATTTTTGGGTCTAATTAAGGATAATTATTGATACGGCATGAAACATCACTGGCGGTCAACCACCTTGAACCTGCCACGACCGCTAGCAGATGCACGCTAGTATGTACCAGGCGACTGACTGCGACGTCATGACAATTGGCGATTTTCACGACCTAGAGAGGGCGCTTCAATTGATCCAACATGGCGGAGTTACAGAGTACTGCTTCTGGAGTCAGCCTAAGTACAATCGCGCTTGCTATGTGGGAGTAATTACCGATTGGCATCCACCCAAGCGCAGCCATATGGCTGTAGAGGAAAGCTAGAGAACTTCCACAGAAACTTCATAGTTTAAAAAAAAAATAACCGTCCTGTTCCGAGGTTCGAACTCGGTACCACCGCTTTACCGGTGCAGTCGCTCTACCAACTGAGCTAAAAAGGACTTTTTTTTCTCTCTTTCATCTGAGCTAATCAGGACGTCTAGCATAGCGAGCGTGAATTGATCAATAACTCGAAATGGGGACAGTGTTAATGAAATGTTTAGAGGAATCCCCCAAAGTGAAGTGGATTTGTTTTCATGAATCTATAGTTCATGACGGTCTATTAATTGATGACAGCTTAGAGAAGCCAAACATATTTAACAAATTTTTTGGCCAGTCTCTTCTTCCAGCTCTGCTTGTCACTTTCAATACAATGACAGCCAGTTAAATGTAAAAATTAGTGATATAGAAATTGATGAACGAGGCATTTCAATGCTCCTTCAGCGCCTGAACTCGTCGAAAGCTGGAGGTCTTGATGACGTTTCTGGCGCTCTTTTGAATATATGCACAAGCTTAGCTGCGCCTTTTCTATGTATACTGCAAATAGAAATCTTTAACCACTTTAACCCGATGTCTGTAAAGTGACATGCGTCTCCCAGTTTATAAGTCTGAGCCAGGGCAGTTTTTTTTTAACTACCGACCCATACCACTGGCAAGGGTTGACTGTAAACCCAGGGCATTCCGCACGGTTCAGTGTTCAGGACCCCATTTATTTCCTATTTATATTAATGTTGTATCAGCAAGTGCTACTTCATGTATCCGGTTATTTGTTGATGAGTGTGCTGTATACAGACAAGTGAAACATCCGCGTGATTGTTTCGATCTAGAAGCTGACCTGAATACCATACTACAGTGGTGTGAACAATGGAAAATGGAATTGAACCTGCAGAAAACCTTCACTTATGTCTTTCTCTAAAGAAGGAAGTTCCGCAGAACAACTATTTTGTAAATGGGCACACACTACAATCTGTTCAATAATACGAATAAAAAGTAATTTTAACATCCAAAATGTGCTGGCACCACTATGTCGATTATGTAACCGCAAAAGCATGCAAACAGCTGTTCTTTTTTGCGACGAAATATTTCCGCTAGATACCAAAGACCTAGGGCATATACCTTAATTAGATCAGTTCTTGAATCTGAATGCACGGCATGGGACCCAACCGACAAATCTAGAAAGAAACAAGCTGGAAAGAGTTCAAAACTTAGCGGTCCTATATGTTTCTGGCAGGTACGCCAGAGAAGTGAGTATAACAAATGTGAAACAAGGATTGAAATGTGAGTCTCTAGAGACACGACGTAAAAAAACTCGATTGAAACTGTTTCATAATATTTATCTTAATCAAGTTGAAATTTGACGCGAGAATTTTATTTTTCCGCCATTCTATAGGTCTGAGCGTGTCGACCACGAACACAAAATGGGAGAATTCAAATATAAAACGAGTTGTTTAAATGCTCATTATCTCAAAGAGTCTGCGCGACTGGTTTGGTCTCTCATCGCTGATAATTAATAGTATAGATAACGAAATCTGTGCCGAAAATTTGTGACCATTTTTGCTTAGATTGTATGTTGGTCACGTGTTGTATTCCTTTGTACTTTTTACTCTTCCACCCCCACTGTAATGCCAGACATGGCGCTGTAGGTATATAAATAATAAATGAATAAAGGGAGTAATTACTCACTGACATCCGCCGAAGTGCAGCCATACGGCTGCAAAGGAAAGCTTTACAGCTTCCACAGAAAATTTCGTAGTTAAAGAAAAATTCCTCCTTGTCCGCGGTTCGAGCGCGGGACCACAGCTTCACTGGAGCAGTCGCTCTAACTGAGCTGAGCGGGACGGCTAGCATATAGTAGGGCGAGAGCGAATTGATCGATAACTCGAAGTGGGAACAGTGTTGGCCAAATGTTCTGGGGAATCTGTCAAAGAGAAGCATATTTGTAATATGGTGTTTAGGGTTCGGTTTAGGGTGGTTTAACGTCCCAAAGCGACTCATGCTGAGGGACGCCGTAATATGGGAGTAATTGCTCACTGGCATCCACCCGGGCGCAGCCATACAGCTACAAAAGAAAGCTATACAGCTTTCACAGGAACTTCGTAGTTGGCCGTAGCTAGCCGTCCCGGTTAGCTCAGTTAGTAGAGCGACTGCTCCGGTGAAGTGGTGGTCCTGGGTTCGAACCCTAGACCAGGATGAATTTTTCTAACTACGAAGTTTCTGTGGAAGATGCATAGATTTTTTTGTGTGTCCGTATGGCAGCGCTTGAGTGGATGCCAATGAGTAATCGCTCCCTTATTACAAATCTACTCAACCTTGGGGGATTCCCCTAAAAATTTGACCAATTGCGTTTGTTATAAGATTTTGTGACAAACGCGCGTCTGTCTTATCGATGACGGGAGCCTCGTGTGAACCAAACAGACTTGTTTCTCTGGGCTGTAGAGGAATAAACGAGAGAGAAGGAAGAAATCGAAGAGGTAGACGGTCGACGCGCAATTTTTGAGGGCATTTACTAGAAGTGCAATTTTTTTCCGTTTAGCACTCCAGGTAAGCAAGACCCAGCGATTTTCTTACTGCCCGCAAATGTCGTGCTTAGGAGAAAATAAGCTAAAATAAGATTTTCGGTCACTGTCGCTTGTGTTTTTACTGATAAAGCTGCACCGCTTCGCGTTTTTTTGTGCACATTAATTTTATATATATATATATATATATATATATATATATATATATATATATATATATATATATATATATATATATATATATATTGCTAATCGCCTGTATAGGCCGAAAATGAAGGCGCTCTTTATCGTGCCCTGTATTCTCGGGGCAAATAGCCGCCCTTGTGCTCTGTTTGTTCGTATGAATTGGATGGAAGACACGTAATGAATGTAAAGCCGCTATGATACCATTCTTTTTCTTCGATTCTATTCGGTTCTTTCCATCTGCCCGTCTTTCTGGCAGGTTCCATAGCGAGGGCATGGGGCAATAACAAAGTGTAAAAATAATTAGAATGAAATGGACTTCCAGTGAAACTGTTACGCCACTCCCCGCTTTCTGCAGATAACGAAGCACCATATCATATGCCGTATAAGGCCTGCCATTACAGGGGCAGTCATTCACATAACTCTCTTCGAGCTTGAAATTGCATGTCTGCTCAGCGATTTTATTAACAAATAGCGCCTCGTATTCACATAGGCCCTTCTAATCCGGGCAATTCATCTTTTTAAAAATATATAGGCTGGGCACCCGATAACAACTGCGATGTAATGGCCCTTCAAATGTTCCACAACAGCTTGGAAACTTCCTGCTCTCATGCTCTCTGTGTATTGCTGGCTCTAGAAAAACTGACACAGTGACACCATGAAGATTTTCCAATGACTCTATCGTGGAAATATCCATATATATATATATATATATATATATATATATATATATATATATATATATATATATATATACCAAAAATGATTTTTTGGCAGCTGATTGATCAATATAAGATAAAGTCATCAGAAATTCAAAAACATATATATATATATATATATATATATATATATATATATATATATATATGTTGCGAGAGCATGAGGTACTTTACCATGCTTACATGAGTATATAGCGAAGCATACGCTTCGTTAAAGGAAACATATTTATCCGACTCGACGTTTCGATTGGAAGACCGATCGTCTTCGGTCTTCCGATCGAAACGTCGAGTCGAATATGTTTCCTTTAACGAAGCGTATACTTCGCTATATATATATATATATATATATATATATGACACGTATATGACACGGTATATATATATATATATATATATATATATATATATATATATATATATATATATATATATATATATATATATATATACCGTGTCAGAGATGTTGTTGTTGCACTTGCCGCTGCGTTCTTGAGCTGTATCTCAATATAGGAAATTTCTGTTGCGAAGAGAAGTTCCTCTGCTTGCGCCATGCTTGTCAGGTTCGCACCACCGTTTTGTGTGTCAGACACGTAAGCGTCAATGTACCGCAGCGGTGGCCTAGTGGTCTGAGCATCCGCCTCTCATGCGGTAGGTGCGGAGTTCGATCCCCAGTGTAGCTGGGTACCCACCGGTGGTACAGTTGGTGCAACATTTCTCCTGGTCTGGTGCTCGGCCTGTTTAGGATGAAATGCTTGAGAAATGGATCTTTCGCCCCACCTTGGGTAGAAGAAAATACCTTGTCCCATGGCGCTGTTCGGCCACAGATACCCTTGCGGCATAAAAATCCATCATCATCACATAGACGTCAAGATCTCTATTCTGCTCAGATTACACGTCACTCGATGTCGATTTCCATGCGGATGGAGATGTTCAAACTGCTCGCCGGTTAGTATTGAAAATCATAGAAATGTTCTACTGCCGGCCGTCACTTGAAACTTGTTGTATGACAGTCGTATATACGATAAGTAACACGTTATCTATCTATTTACGGTCAAATTTCTTGCGTGCCCGTTTAAAATTTCTGACCCTCGTTCATTATGATAATTCTTGCTCCCAAGAGATATTGTTGTAAAATGCACGTAATGTCTGCTTTCCTTCCGCTTAAGCTTTACAACCTGGCGGTTTACGTCTGATAATGCGAATGTCTGCCAAGGATTCTCACTAATACGAACACAAGTGCAAGCGGATGTCCACTGCGCATCGTCAGGCGACATCGGGTCCTGTATCCCGCCCTCAAGGCCTTTAGCGTGTTAGAGCTCTTGAATTTCGTCTAGCGCTGCGCAAGTTTTACCTTACACCTTTCAACGCCTAAAAACGCTAAACTTCGGAAGTGCGCTTTTCGCGCAACGCAGGCATGAGAGCTCCAGGATGATCCGAAGAAGTGACGTCATAGTAGCTACAGCTCCCGTTACTCACGTGGCGGGCTTTTGGCTCTGTTGGGGTTGCTTCACTGTCGGTGCCAAGCTGATCCTGCCCGCAGCCCCAGACTTCGATACTGTGCTAGCGACAATCCAGAAACATAAGGTAAGGGGATGAAAATAATGCAGCCTCGTAGCTGTCTTTTTCACTCGAGGTCACCCGACTTGCGTGAGTGCTGTACGCGCTCCCTGTGGTTGCACTTCGTTCAGATTTGGACGGGTCTTCAAATACGTTCAGTGAGAGAAATATAAGATTTTAATTTGCAGTTCATCCTGTGCTCTAGGGTTGGCAGTTAAAAAAGCTATTTGCCCAGCACGTCCTTGACACGCTGGATAAAATAGGACATTTTCGGTGGTATTTGGCGGCACGCGCCCATTACCACAGATCCCCACCTGTTGGTGGCTGTAAGGTGGTAAAGCCGTTTTGTACAGTTTCTGTGTAATAGATTTTCGGACACTGCAACTCAGCGTGCTACCAAGGTGTATCGTCCGCAAAGGACGCACGTGGATGAGCCTGGAAGTCGTTTATCGTGGTGCCAGTAGTTCTTTGTCGTCGAGGGTTGCGTACGTGCGCGTCTAATGTTGATGCCGTCATGGCAGAGAGCGAGACGAATAGTTATGTAGGCTGATATTGTATTATCTGTTTTTGGGGTCCCTGACGGTGCTCTTCATACTCTTTGTTTTCTGCAAATAGACATGCTCTTCTGGCCACTCAAAGGACTGTTCCGGTTGGGAATCTGAACTGGCACCGTTCTTTTTTTTTTCTGGATTCGAGAGATTCATTTCAGCGTGATCATTAATTTGGAATGGCAAGAGAGTTGACCTATATAGTCACTCGCTCGTGCGAAACTAGTCTGTAACGGTTTCTTCCACTTCAGTTTAACACTTTCTCATCACGCTACAGTCGCCTTGCTTGCCGAACAGCTGACGAGACCCACGTCTCATGGATGTCTTAGTTCCGTTTGCTAGCGGGATATAGAACACCTGCGTGCTGCAGTCGACAGCCGATTATGCGCGAAAGAAAAAGCTTGCGTACCGTTCATGCGTACCGTTCATTTGTTAAGGACTGTAGAAACAAGCCTAAATATCCATTCTAACATCTCAAGCAGCGGTATCAAACTCACCTCGCCACAACGGCCGCATTGACAAATTTATGTCGCCTACAGGCCGGTAGTCGGAAATGAAATAGGGGAAGCGGACCCCTCGTAACGTCAATGACCCCTTGGAAAGTGTGAAGGTATGCGATTACCACCCAAAAATTTGTACACAAAGTATGTTTAGCCGCTCATTTATAAAGTAAGACACGATGAACGACTGCCCGGCGCCTAACCGTGAACACCGATAAACAGATACGGATGAAAAAGAAACCAAGACGTTCCGAAACGTTGCTTCCAGAACAACTGATACAATCCTTATGGACAGCGGGACGCGCAAGAAGGCTTCTCATGAAGCATTAGGCCTGTGGGTGGCGTTTGATCTGAAGTGTTGCATGGCTTTTTACGTATGCCCGATATGTGTCTGTTGCTGCTACTGGAGACAGCCGTAGGGAGAAAATGCAGATGCATAGCTGGCGTTGGGGTTCTTCCCTTCGGTTGTCTCGCTGCTCTGTCCGACCGGATCTGGTGCCTCTGCCCTGCCCGCCAGGCCAACAAGATGTTCCTGTACCCGACGCAAGCGCAAGCATTGGCGCGGGCTCCCGACGTCGTCCGGCGTTTCCTGGGCTCTGTGGATATGGTTGTTCTGGGCGCAGGCACCTACCACGACGCGCTGCTGACCAAGCTGGCGGCAGTGTTCGGGAAGGACCGGCTTGCGCAGGGTAACCATGCTGCAGCGATACGCCAAACGACGAGAGAGCGACAACGGCACGTCACCAGCCGAATTCGGCCTTTATTTCAGAGCGTGCAATGTCTTGAGCTGAATATTCCTGAAATAATTCCACCGAAACGAGAGAAACCCAGAGAAATGCAAGAAAAGGCCATGAAAGAAATTCAAAGGGAAGAAATATAATCCAAATAAGAACGAGCGTATTCGAAGCAATTCGTCCAAATACGAACGAATCCAAAAGATTTCTTCCATCCGAACTCTCATGAAAACAGCTGCCACAGTTTTTGTTGCTGCTGCTGTCGTTCAAAGGCACATAGAGCGAATAGGACTGCCAGGCAGCCTTATTAGACGAAGCGTGGCACGCTGGCACGAAGCGAGAACAGCGGTGGCAAGTACGTAAGCACAAAAAAACGCCTCCTCCGTGTGCAAAGCTTTGTCTGCTCTAGCGGAGGAGCAACTCGAGCTACTACAGTGATGACGCATTCAGTAATGAATGCCTTGTGTGCGACCAACTTTGGTCCCGTCTGTAAATGCTTGGCCGTCTAAGGCGTGTTCGAGTGTAAGTTAAGCTTTAACTCTCGATAACGATGCAGAGTGGCCCCTTTCTACTGCTGAAGTGTGGCGCCTATATACTGACATAGTAGGACTTAGGCTGCGATAGCCCAGAGGTTATGTCGTTCTGCTTCTGAACCTGCTGAGGCCAAATGCGAAACCACCTGTGTAATCAGATTTCTGTGCCTGTCGAAGGAACCCAAGGGGACAAATTTATCCGCAATGCGACGCTACGCAGCGTATGGTTCACGTACAGCTTAGGGGCGGCAAACCTGACATGCTACACCATTCCAAATCGGTGCCCGACGGTGCAGCACAGCACAGCTAGTGGGCTGTTCTTCCTTGTGTGACATCGGTACGCACTTTCTTTCTTTCCTTCTTTCTTCCTTTTTCTTTCTTTCTTTCTCACTCTTTCTTTCTTTCTTTCTCTCTTTCTTTCTTTCTTTCTTTCTTACTTTCTTTCTTTTCCTTTCTTTCTCTTTCTTTCTCTTCCTTTCTTTTTCTTCCTTTCTTTATTTTTTCTTTCTTCCTTCCTTCCTTTCTATTTCTTTCTTTTTCTTTTCTTTCTTTTCTTTCTTTCTTTCTTTCTTTCTTTCCTTCATTACAAATAAAACACGAAATCAAATCAACTGGCAAATGATGCACAAAGTTGTGAAGCAGTGGTTGTGAAGGGAACAGCAGTTCACAATTTGTAGCGAGGTGCTGGAAGTGGTAAGGGAATGCGTGTACTTAGGACAGGCAGTGGCTGCTGATGCGGATAATGAAAGGGAAATAACTAGAAGAATAAGAATGGGGTGAAGCGCATATGGCAGGTTCTCTCAGATCATGAATGGCAGTTTGCCAATATACCTCAAGGGAAAAGTATACAACAGCTGTATCTTACCGGTACTCACCTGTGGGGCAGAAACGTGGAGGCTAACGAAGAGGGTTCAGCTTAAGTTAAGGACAACGCAGCGAGCTATAGAAGGAAAAATGATAGGTGTAACGTTAAGAGACCGGAAGCGGGCAGAGTGGGTGAGGGAACAAACGCGGGTTAATGACATCCTAGTTGAAATCAAGAGGAAGAAATGGGTTTGGGCAGGGCATGTAATGCGAAGGCAAGATAACCGGTGGTCCTTATGGGTAACGGAGTGGATTCCAAGAGAAGGCAAACGTAGCAGGGGGCGGCAGAAAGTTAGGTAGGCGGAGGAGATTAAGAAATTTGTAGGAATACAGTGGCCGCAACTGGCGAAGGACAGGGTTAATAGAGAGACATGGGAGAGGCCTTTGCCCTGCAGTGGGCGTAGACAGGCTGATGACGATGATGATATATAACTAGATATGTTTAATAAACTGAAAATACAAATATAGATATTACAAATTTAAGTACAAGACAAAAACAAATTCAATTTTAAATGTGCACGAAAGTTGACGTAGAACCTCTAACACTCTCTACAGATTGTAATGCACAAAATTTTACTGCAGTCACACTATTGTTGCGCAGTGAGTTGTGTTAATGCGAGATAAACATTAATTGGTACGGAAATAAATCTTAAACGACTGTCATCGGGTTAAGCTATACGGCACTGCAAAGAATTAGCACTGGTTGCATTGTACAACTCCTAGTATTCGAGAAATTGGCACAGCGCCATATATTTTCTTCCCCTCTTCACTTCGCCAGTTTTACAGTCAGAATGACTGCTGACAGGTCATCTTGTCAATCGAATTGCAAAGGGGAAAAAAAAAGAAACGGCTGCGCATTATACTGGATGAAGCTTGAAAAGTCCCCGCGTAGCCACTATCGTCCGAAAAGCAGTCGCGATTGAAGGCTTTGGATTACAATTAAAGGCTTTTTTGGTGGGGCCTATGCTAAGTAACAGTTGCCTCGTCTGCAGTCTTAAGCGCTCTATAAGCTCTAAACGCTTATTCTCTATACGCTCTGTAAGCGGTTATTATGACAAACATAGTCTTGCATTTATCTTCGCGCCAAGCACACTGCGTTTGCAGAAACAGTAGAAACCGGAAGTGCAGTTATGTTTAGATGCAAGAGAAATCGGCCGATGGGCACGCATGAAAAAGAGAAAAAAGTTACAGTGGAGTAACGCTACCGCGACAGATATCCGACGGGATATACTCGTACAGCTAATTACCCCTTTTCTATGTCACTATGCGTGCTGACAGTTATGAAAATTCCTTTGAGGGCGTTAAATACAAAATGCACATTGCCTAAATATCCTGTGCACTGGAGAGGACGAGAATGATAGGTTACAAGTTTCGAATGGATTTCTGTTATACGTGGACACTTCTTGCTTCATTACTTGCTTTACTTTTTTGAGCAGTGTACGGCCTGACTGAGACATGCTGCTGCCTCACGGAAACGACGCCAGACACGCGAGACTTAAAATCCGTGGGGCTGCCGTTAGCCACCGTGCAAATTAAGGTGTGTATACCGCCTGAAGAAAGCACGCTAACACCCGGGAAGAGTAGAGCATGGCTGTTAGTTGCGCTGCATGCTGCGAACTTATTCCTTTCGATAGGTTGTAGACCAGGTGACCAAGGAGAAGCTGGGTCCTGATCGACTAGGAGAAATCTGCGTTAAGGCTCCCTTTTCCTTTGTGGCCTATTTCGACCAGCCTGAAGCTACAGCGCAAGCGTACGACGGCGAGGGCTTCCTTCAAACAGGTGAGCTGCTCTGCTGACCGCTGTGTTTGTCAGGGTCTCAGTGAAAGAGTCCTCCGGACAGGCTCCGTTGCGCCTTTCTTTTTTAAATGTTGTTACGACGACGAGGAGGAGTTTGGACTTTGAGAGCAAATTAACTTCACTGTAAATCTCGACGTTTAAAATTGAAATACGTGAATGAAGCGAGACAGACGCGCGATGCATGCGCAGTCACGAAAAGAAGACCTGATATGATTTCTTGTCTTGAAAAAAGCTGTAGAACTACCGCATTGGGAACAAGGAGCGAACCTCCTTTGATCTCGAATTGTTACTCCCATTGAGCTGCTGTTCGGCATCCTGCCGTCAGAGGACAGAAAAAAAGAGCTGCAACTCATGGATGACTTAAAGAAGGGTGTGATGCTTTTGACAACACGGGCCTCGAAGTGGAAACTGCTGCAGCCAGCTCTTGTGCCACAAGTTCACCTGTTCTGTATCTAGAATAGAAATTAGTTAGTCACAGCCACGATGCTAGAAGATAAGGAAGAAGCGGCCGCAGCGTTCTTGGTGCAGCAAAGCGCCAGAACTTTATTTCCTGTTTTGTTTTTGTTTTGTTTTTTTAATTCCTTACTCTGACCCGTTCTGTGTGACCGCAAGAGTCTTCGCTGCGCGCGTCAGGACAGCCTGCACATGCATGCTGTTCAAATGTTGTTTTTTTTTTTAGGATCCACATGGTGTCTTTTACTCACTCTTTTTTTTTTCTTTTTGAGCACGAAGACAGCGGCTTGCGCCCTGCAGGATGCAGGCTTACACAACCGCAGAGTTTCTCAATATTACCTATAGAGGGAAAGTCGCACCAGCGTCTATGCGGGTTTCTTAAGGAGCACTTCATTGTACTTCATCCACTGCAGGCATGCTGGGAAAATAAGGCTTCGTATTTGGCTTGGCTAGTGTTGGGCCGAAAACGTGGATACCGCCTCGTAGCTGAGCCGCGATGCTCTTCTCTGTGCTCAGAACAGATTATATTGATACAGCTTAGAAGTGGACGAAGAAGAAGTGCTCCGCCATCTCGCTTGTGACGAGGAAGAAGAAGTGCTTCGCCTTCTTGCTGGTGACCGCTCGTCAGACTGGAACAGTTCTTGTGTATCCAGCGGTGTGCCGTGTAATATTTGTGACAAATCTGGTGGAGGTGCTGGGTCCGCTTCCAGACCCGCGTAGGCTACCGACCAATACGGATCTCACCCCAGTTCACCAGCGCCGCGGCCGCCGCCTCCATGGAGCGTCCCCTGAATTTGGACTCCTTCCGGCTGCAACCAGGGCGACGCACCCTCGTTCTTCGGAGGCACCAGCTGCCATGGCAACTGAGACCACACTCCCGGCGCACATCATCTGTCATCAGCCACGAACACCCCCGTCGTTTCATGGCGACGTGTTCGAGGACGCCGAGGATTGGCTCGAGATCTTCGAACGTGTTGCCCGTTACAACGGCTGGAGTGACAACCGTAAGCTCCACAATGTCTATTTTGCACTTGAAGAGTCGGCTCGGACATGGTTCGAAAACCATGAAGCTTCGTTTACGTCCTGGAAGCTTTCTGCCGCAATCTTAAAGCCACTTTTCCGAATGCAGACCGTCGAGAGCGAGCAGAAGCTGCGTTACACTCGCGCAACCAGCGCCACAACGAGAGTGTACGCATGTACTACGAGGATATGACCCGCCTTTTTAAGCGCGCGGATCCCAACATGACGGATGACAAGAAGCTTCGCCACCTCATGCGGGGTGTCAAGCAAGAGCTCTTCGCAGGACTCGTGCGCAGCCCACCAAGCACTGTGGCAGAGTTTCTCACCGAGGCGGCAACTATGGAGAAGACGCTGGAACAGCGAGCCCGCCAGTACAATCGCGACGTCAACACCTTCGGGCCTGATCACATCTCCATGCCTTCCGGTATCGACGCGGCCTTTCTACGCGAGCTGGTCCGATCTGTCGTCAGTGGGGAACTGCAGGCCTTCCATACGCCGTCCGAGACGCCATCTTTTACGCCACTGAGCGAAGTCGTCCGGGACGAGGTGCGCCTGGCAGCCGAACAGCACTTCTTCTTCCTCGTCACAAGCGAGATGGCGGAGCACTTCTTCTTCGTCCACTTCTAAGCTGTATCAATATAAATACTGCGTTTTTCACTCCATCAAATTAAGCTCAAGCGAGTTCTGTGTAAGGCTGTATGAAAACTTTCACAGCATTTTTTCCAGGTTTGCCCGAAATGAGTCGCGTTGTTTCGGCTGAATCTTCTTTCATGCCAGCCGAGCAAAATACAAAACCTCATCTTCCAGGCATTCCTGCGCCTCTCCATGGTGGATACACTATTGAAGCGCCACTTCTCCCTCTAGGTAGTTAATAATCAAAAACTCTATGGCCACAACAGAAACAGGCTGCTGTCCACTCTCGGATGGTGCGAGCTGAAACACTTTTTCACACCGCCTCGGCGGAAGGTCCGTGCGATGCCATCAAACACGCTCAAATTCACGCACGTACGTAGGCGCACCACACACATGCGTTCACATGTACAGTCTTTGTCAAAAGTAACCAGGCTGCGTGGTTTTGCTTCTCAGTCGTATATTTAAACTATTATGCCAGCCCTCAAGCTCCAAACCTTTGTATAGTAAGGAGAACCCCTGTCATCACCTTCAAATAACTTTTCGACCTTAGGGAAAGCCGTAAAGGCTCTATTATACAAATGAGAAGCAAACCATGCTTCCTGGTTACTTTTGACAAAGACTGTACATACAGGTACCATCGATATCGAAATTAATATTTAGTTCGGACATTAAAGAACAAATCTTACTCGTCGCAATGTTACTCGCCTTGCATCGTCAGTGTTCCAAATGTTTCGAAGGCGACGGTATGCCCCGTCCTTCCCCATCCGAAGTTTAGGTCTCCCAGAGGTGTTAGAGAGCGCCACTGCTCGGCTTGGAAGCGCACCCCTTGGTCCGTATATTTTCGACGAAGGCTGTGTGTACGCCGCGACACAGGGGACCTGGGCTACTACGCGGCCGACGGCAGCCTGTACGTGGTGGGCCGCCTGAAGGAGACGTTCAAGTGCATGGACCAGCAGGTGGCGCCCGCCGAACTGGAGGAGCTGCTGCTGCGCCACGAGGCCGTCCAGGAGGCGGTCGTCGTCGGCGTTCCCCACCGCGAGTTCGGCGAGGCGGCCCGCGCGTACCTGCTGCTCGCACAAGGCCGGCAGGACAGAGCGATCATCGAGGCGCAGCTCAGGCAGCTGCTGGCAGGTGGGAACCGTCTCTTCGCAACTGCATTAGAATGAGATCTACGGCTATTTTGCGCAACCATACTTCTCCCGTTGCACCCATTGCAAATAGGAAGCGCAATTTTTGCGTTCGCTTCAAAACTGCGTTGTTAGTAAATTTACTACGCAACTGAAAGAAGTGGAACGTGGTTGGTTAGAATATTACCCATTGCGAATACACAGCGGTGACAAGTTTTTTGGAGGGAGCGTTCACCTCCCGGCGTTAACCAGGAGGTGAATGAACTACGGCGTATACGTACTAAACCGCAAACCCACGCTTGAAACCTCAGAGAAAGTCGGTTATACTGCTATCACCGTTATACTTGGTGTAGTCGCATTGTCGCCATTCTAAGCGATTCACAAACTATCTTGGTTCTTACTCTTATTATTTATATTATTATTTTATTAACGAGACTGCGTCTATTTGTTGCTCCCGCTGCCGAACGAGGGCCAGACGCCTTATCAAGCTGCTGAGAGCGGCAGCTTTTTGCTGCCGCTCCATCCTCGCACTTTGCGCGAAGAAAGATAAATGTTGATCTGATTGGATTTGATTCTTGAGACAATCAATGCAGCTTCGCAAAGCAGCTCTCAGAATCCTCCCGGCCGCGTGCACATGCGCGAGGCGCTGTAAACAGCGTGCCTGGCAAGGATCCCGAACGCCGGAGCGCCCGATAAGGAGACGGGTCATAAACACGCGGCTAGACGAAACGACATTATTAATGGACGCCCGTCTCAATGGATGCATTGATCGGCAGGGGCCAACTCCGCACTTCACGGCGCAGATTTGTGTGTGTTCCTCGGCATTCTCCCTTCCTCGCATATGCAGCGTCGTCGTAAAACGCTCGCGCCGCCTCCAAACACCCGACCGTGTATGCCCTGCGCCACGTGTGTAGTCTACCGCTATTTGCGCGCAACAGTATGCTGCTTTGTCGACGCTCCACAGCTCGGGCAGGAAGCCGCAGTTAATGCGCCAAGCTGTATACCACTCTACGACTGCGCAGTTGCTCAGTGCCCGCCACGAGCACGTGCTTGCTGACGCGGTTCGTCTGCACACCTCAGCTCGGTTTTGAGCCGGAGTAAATCAAATCAATTTATTCCGGTCATATAGAGTCGCGAACAAAGGCGCTCCACATCCGCGCAAATATTGCCCGGAGACCCCGGGCAGATGCGACGATCGTTTTTATACATTTTATATCTGCCGCCGGAAACCGTAATCATATCGCGCCTCGTTCGCCGCTGTTATCGCATGCGATCGACCTGTCGAGAAATGAAATGAAATGAAAAGAACCTTTGTATTACTCACCTCTTCGGTCAGCGTTGCGGCGCCCAGCCTCGACCGTTTTAGCAGCTTTATCCGCGGCCGCTTACGAAATGTTGTTAGCGCGCACAGCTCAGGAAACGCAGCTCGATCGGCTGGACGCACGTGACCTAGTAACGGTGTCTGGCGTCGGCATGTGGCCAGGTTTTGAAAATATACTGTATATATTACCACTTAGCTGTCCGCCTCGCCGTGTATGAATGGTGCGGCTTCAAAATAATGCCGGCAGAAGGGCAGCACCGTGTGCGCCGCATGTATACACAGCCGCCCAAATCTTTAGCTGGAGAGCGTGACGGCGGCGTTTTTTGTGCTCCTGCAGCTTATGACGGGGCAAACTTGCGAAAATATCAAATCTAAGCACAGGCTCACAAAGCCCGTGCTTAATATTGAGCTTTCCGCAAGTTTGCTTCGTCGTAAAGCTCAGGAGCGCAGAAAAAGGGGCTGTCGCGCACGCCAGCTAAAGATTTGGCCGGCTGTACTTTTCCCTCTGAAGCGTCCCTCCCTGTTCCGTGCTCATCATCCTATTTGTTTGTTTGTTTGTTTGTTTATTTTTATGGCATATAGGCAACTAAGGTCATCATGCAGCAAGCTCAGGGTATAAGGAAATTGTCCTGTGCAGAGTTTTATAGGAACATTAAAATCACCATCGGTGTAGAGAGTCTATAACATTGGTATGTGTTACCTAGTGATGACAGCGGAAAGAAATTTAATAAATGGCTAATGATAAAAGCTTTAAAGAAGGTCAGGTAGCCTCAGCGGCCATCCTTGCCTGGGCAAGGACCTTGAGCCTCCCAACCAACCAAATAAAAACTTCAGTCCCCTTCTCAGGAATGGGAAGGTGGCTGAAATGCCTCTAAAAATAAAGTGAGGAAGTGGGTGAAAATTTAGAGTTTGTCGAGGAAACCTGCTTCTCTTAAAAAGCCAAGCACACAAGCTGTGTTAACAATTGCATCCTCCCCCAACAATAGCATCGGGTGCAAAGGAATGTAGGGATTATAAAACTGTGTAAAATACTTTCTCCTTAGTTTTTCGACTTTCGTGCATGAGAGTTAATTGTGATTTACTGTTAATTCTCCTCTGTACTTTTCACAAAGAGGTTTTTCTTGTTTTGACAACAGAAAGTTACGAGTAAGGTGTGTATGTCCTATACGAAGCCGGCAGAGAATTACTTCCTTGAAACGTTCCTGGTGTGTGCAAGACTTCCATTCATCTAAAACTGGCTTTATCAAATGTACTTCGTTACTTACTTCATTGTTCCAAGCTAACTGCCATTTCTTCCTTAATTTACGGTGTACTAAATGTATGCGATCATTAAAGGGTATGTTTACTTTGTTTATTTGCTTGCAACGGGCTTTAGCCGCACATAAGTCTGCTCTGTCGTTGCCTTGAACATCTTATATTTGGTATCATCAATCAGCGAGTCAATGGAGTGATCCAAATTTATTTGCTCGCAGGTTACGTGCCGCCATTTTGTTCATGAGAACAAAGTTAATTTATGGACGAGGGTTTATTATTTCAATATACGCGATACTCACAAGCTGCTCATTTTGCGTGTGCGATTTTTATCAAAACATATCCAGCGTAACTCTACAAATAATAAGAAACTCAGAGCATAGACTTAAGTGAGGCAGGAAAATTGTGCAGGAGAAATAATGGTTGCTTCTCGGGTATAGGAACACAAAGGCGAGTGCTTTGCATTGTCAGAGCTTTGTGTCGTCAGACTCGTCGTCATTGCCGGAAATGGGCCGTGGCTGGCTTGCGATTGCGTATAGAAGCAAATGGCTATATGATAACTTGTCCGGCGGATGTCTGCAGATCTCTTTTGGCTGGTTGGATGATTGTTTGCCCACAGCCGCTAATTAAAGTTGACCTTTGGCCGTGAAGCGGGAAAGGTGTCATAGTGGGTGTTCAGCGGTCTCTTTGAGCCAGCTATTACGTGGGCGACAATCAACCTATCTAACAACCCAAAGGATGTAGCTAGTTCTTGGTGCAAGGCGAGTGGAATTAGCACAGAACCGCGGAAGGCAAGTGTAGGACATACGTGCTCATTGCTGTCGTGGACGTCTCTATATACTCCCGCGCCTTCTTTTTCGTGCCTTTGCCGTTTTTCACGCCACTGAGCTTCACCGCATGCATGACTACCGTGGCGTGCGTATATGCGTCGAATACAAAAACAGCTGTTTACTAGTAAACTGCTGCTTTTCTATTCGATACATATATAGTTACTTCTAAAGCAGCGAAAAAAAACGCTCAGAAACTGAAATTTTTGTTGCTCCAGCAAAAAGCCTTCGTGTCGATTTTATTACTGTCTCGTGCAAATACGCACACCCTCTCCTCTGCGTCGTGTGACAAAAACAAAATCACAAATGGGAAAGAAAAGGGCTGGCAGAAAGAATTAAGAAAGAATGATGTAGAAAGGACTAGAGGAGTAAGGCAGGATCCATATGTACCAAATAGTGAAGCCTACAATGGACACGGTACAAAACACTCTTCCGACAATAATTACGCACGCCATTCATCTGATCGCTTTGTCCATCGCAGGGCAACTGGCATACCACAAGCAACTCCACGGCGGCGTCGAGTTCCTCGAAAGCATCCCGCGGACAGCGACGGGCAAGAACCTTCGCAGGCTCCTCAGGGACAACTACGTCCAGAGCCAAACGCCTGAAGGAACAACGTGACTCCCTGTTCGGCCGCACGACGCTCCGTAGTGACGCGTTCCTGGAAACGCTCTGCGGTTCCCGATCGTTGACGTTGCAACACGTATTCGGCGCGCATTAAAGAGAAGTTTGTGTACTCGTTGCGCTTGTCAGCGTGTCAGTGCGTGGCTCTATAGCACACGCATCTTCCTCCCTTCTTCTCGATAGCCAAGATAAGCATTTCCCGAGAACGCATCGTTTCAAATGCGGCTCCCATAAATTTTCACCCGTGAAGGGCATCGTTCCAGGTAAGGTACAGCGAAATTGTGTTTTGAAGACAGGCCTTGGTCATGTGTCATGAATTTGGGCACAAGTTGTGTGATGCGGATGATGAGAGGGAAATAACTAGAAGAATAAGAATGGGGCGGAGCGGCGCATATGGCAGGTTCTCTCAGATCATGAATGGCAGTTTACCAATATCCCTCAAGAGAAAAGTATACAACAGCTGTATCTTACCGGTACTCACCTGTGGGGCAGAAATGTGGAGGCTAACGAAGAGGGTTCAGCTTAAGTTAAGGACAACGCAGCGAGCTATGGAAAGAAAAATGATAGGTGTAACGTTAAGAGACCGGAAGCGGACAGAGTGGGTGAGGGAACAAACGCCGGTTAATGGCATCGTAGTCGAAATCAAGAGGAATAAATGGGCTTCGGCAGGGCATAATGCGAAGGCAAAATAACCGGTGGTCCTTATGGGTAACGGAGTGGATTCCAAGAGAAGGCAAACGTAGCAGGGGGCGGCAGAAAGTTAGGTAGGCGGAGGAGATTAAGAAGTTTGCGGGGATACGGTGGCCGCAACTGGCAAGGGACAGGGTTAATTGTAGAAACATGGGAAAGGCCTTTGCCCTACAGTGAGAGTAGTCAGGCTGCTGATGATGATGATGTCTGCTGCTGTTGTTTGGTTCATAGTGTATTATGAAGCAAATATAGTTCCACTTCTGATGCCCACTATTTGTCAGAATTTTTTAGAATTTCTCGGAAACCTTTGGGTTGATTTCTTTTTTTTTATGTCAAGCGTATTATTTTGACGTGTAAAAAGCCACGGAACAGACGGCTGGAAGCTATCATGGGCCCTGTCGCGCACATGGTCGGCTTATCGAATGTGACTCAAAACAAACCCCGCCGACGACAAGGGTCCAGGGTTTATTCACCTGCGCTTAATTGCCCTGTGTGCTTACTGATATCGGCCAGGCATAGACTGAGCTCTTTATCCAATGTCAGTTCCAGCGATTTTGAGAGCGTAGGTGGTTCCGAAGTGTAGTTTTCAGCATTTCCTTTACACGCATCTACGTGAGTTTAAAAACAATAGAAGTACCATTCGCTGTACGCTCTTTTATTGCGGTTTAGAAATCTTACAAAAACGAAACTCTAATTAACTAGATTTAAAATCTCCAGTATTGAGTGTTTTCCTCCTGTGGAAAAGACGGTGTAACTTGCGAGGATTTCTTAAAGAAAACTATAGTCGCATGAAAAGCCAATAGGATGGCAAGTGCCCAGTCCGTATGCGGCTCCGTACAGGGATGTCGGTGTCAACAGTAAGCATGCTTTGGAGTAGTTCTGCGCAATGCATGGCAGTCAGCCTGTTACTTCAACTGCCACTCTCGCATGTCAAACGTGTTATTTCTTGCAAAAAAAAAAAAACGGAAGTATATGGGGAAAATGCTTCGATAAGAAGATGAGCAGATTAAACCGTCAGAGTTGTACAACATATATGTCGCAATCTCCGACGTACAGTCCGCGAGCTATATATGTTTAAAAGTTGAAATTTTGCTCTTTGCGGACTATCTATAGGTGCGTACTTCTGAAGGAACCAGCGCACAAAACACAACGGACATGAAAAAGGTGGTACACGACGGACAGGAGCGCTGAACTTACAACTTTATTTCGGAAGTAAAGATGCAACGTATATATACAGCCATGTCAGGGAGGCGTGTCACACAGGGAAAGCAAGAACAAGTGAAATCTACAAGGTCATGATGAGACAAGCGGCACAAGCAAACCAAAAACCTTAACTAATATAACATGTGAAGGTGACCAGTTTCAATGGAGGCAAGAAAAACAACAGGGAAAAAAACAAGGGAAAAACGCCAGACCTCGTGAAGATGAAAATTGATACTGATAACAAAAACCGATAAAAACAAAAAGGCAAAAGCCAATAAAAGCGATAAAAGCAATAAAGTTAACAGGGCAATGGAAATGAAAAAGATAAAATGCCAACAAGTAACACGGCAAAAAATACTAACAGCTAAAATTAAGAAAACATCGCGGAAAAAACTAACAGCTAAAAGGTAAAACCCACAGAAACATAAGGTTAAGTCTTGTGTAAACAAATAGCGGAATAAAGTTGGCGGGAAAAAGACGGTTGCATAAGATAGGAAGTTAAAATGCTAGTGCCTCGAATTTTGTGCCAGATAGGCGAGTTCTTTCTCAGATAGCGACACTGAAGGCTGGCTAATGCACTTTTCTTTTAACGACGCTATCGTGATTGCCTCAACTATTTCACGGGGCCTCGTGTTTCTGATTGTGGCTATTACCCGAGTCCTTTCGAAGTGTGGCAAACATCCTGTTTCTACATCTTTGCAATCCCGACAATGAATACCAATGTGACGGCACTTTTGAACATTTGCGTTGTAATCATGTTCTTTTAGTCTTTCATTTAAACAACGCCCTGTCTGTCCAATATACTGCTTCCCACAGGACAGGGGGATGGAATAGACAACTGAATCGGTACACTGCACAAAATTCTTCTGGTGCCTGATATTGCATGTACTCTCTTTTTTACGAGTTTCGTTGACCTTTCTGCAAAGCTGGGAAAGTCGCTTTGGGGCACTAAAGACGACTTCAACTCCAACACGTTTCCCAATTTTCTTAATGTTGTGCGAAATGCGATGCAAGTAGGGCATAACAGAGACTTTCTTTCTATTGGTGTTGTCAGTCGGGGCAGTCGAATCGGGTCGTTTTGATTTTTTAAGCATTGCTTCAGCGACTGAGGCTAAAAGCTTAGTGGGGTAGCCAGCATTTTCTAATCTAATTGTTTGCGCTAAAAAACTACTCTCAATTTGTTGTTCACACGATTTTACCAGCGCATTTCTAAAGATTCCTTGAACTACATTCCTTTTAACCAACTTAGAGTGGGCTGAGTCAAAAGGAAGTACCGGCTTCTGGCCCCTTGGCTCATAAGACCAGCATAGGTGATCACACTTGAAATGAAGGCCCAATTCTAAAAATCTCAAGGACCCATTATTTGGAAGTTCATGTGTAAGGGTTAAAGGAGATAAGCATTCTAAGAAAATGGCCAATGTTTTCGAGACATCAACTTGGAAGGTATCCTGATTGCAATCGAGAAAAACGAGAAAGTCGTCTACAAAACGAAAAATCTTTGTTACTTTTGTACCCTCCAACCGACTGCTGACGTTTTTATCAAGTTTGGCTAAATACAGGTCGCTCAATAAAGGGGCAATGACGGAACCAATACAGATCCCTTTCTTCTGAAGAAAAATCTTGTCATCCCATTCTGCAAATGTTGATTTCAGATAGGCTGCTAGAAGTTCCAGGAAACCGCTTACTGCAATACCACATTCATTTTGAAAGGAAACCGGACCAAACTTGTCAATACAGTCGTTAACGCATTCCAGCAGGTCGTCATGTGGGATAGAATAAAATAAATCCTTTACATCAACAGAAAACCCTAAAAGTGGTTTGTTGTGCTGGGTCTTTAAAAATTCAACCACTTCTCCTGCGTGCTTAACAACGAAAGGATCATCAAGAGTCAATTTTTTTAGATGAAGCTGCAGAAAGCTGCCAACACATTTTTGCCAGGTGCCCGTTTCAGAAACAATGACTCTTAAGGGACAGCCAGGCTTGTGCGTCTTGGCCGTAAAGAACATATTTAAGGAAAGATTTTTGCTGCCGTTAATAGCATTTGTAAGCTTTAGCAAATTTAAGCTTTTGCATAGTTTCTTCACTTCTTTCTTTGCTTTAGAAATTGAGGTTGCTCGATGTCGATCGAAAGAGGCTTGGATTGCTTCAGAGGCTTTACAATGGTAGAGCTGTCTAGGTAGAACACAGAAACCGCCCTCCTTGTCAGCAGCCAGTAACACTAGGCGCTTTTCTTTCAAAACAGCTATAGTTCTTTGCAGAGGAAGCGCAGTGCCTTTACCTTCACACCTTGCCAGCATGTCAACGCCTTCAGAAATGCACCGCTGGGCGTCCGCTCCTGGCGCAAGCCGAGAAACATTCCTGACGGCGGCAAGCAAATCGGGGGCGGATAACCTTGGTTCGATGGCGAACTTCGGCCCTTTGCTCAGTAAGCGGCGAACATCCTCTGGTAGAGAAACACCTTCAGCAAGATACACCGGATTCCTTGAGGCTGATTTCTTCTTAGGTACTTGTGCTCGAAGATGGGGCAAAACCTGCTGCCACAAGAATTCTGTAGTTCTGTTGATGATGCAAGAGAAGTGACGCCAACGGTCACCTGGGCCTTGTGAAGACGAAGACGGGATAAGAAGAAGACGCAGAAAGTCCTTGTGAATACGTGCTTGGTGCTGCCACTCAGACCTGAGCAACTTACAAAGCCGAATACCATGGTTCTGCGTCTTCTTCTTATCCCGTCTTCGTCTTCACAAGGCCCAGGTGACCGTTGGCGTCACTTCTCTTGCATCATCAACAGAACTACAGAATTCTTGTGGCAGCAGGTTTTGCCCCATCTTCGAGCACAAGTACCTAAGAAGAAATCAGCCTCAAGGAATCCGGTGCATCTTGCTGAAGATGTTTCTCTACCAGAGGATGTTCGCCGCTTACTGAGCAAAGGGCCGAAGTTCGCCATCGAACCAAGGTTATCCGCCCCCGATTTGCTTGCCGCCGTCAGGAGTGTTTCTCGGCTTGCGCCAGGAGCGGACGCCCAGCGGTGCATTTCTGAAGGCTGGCAAGGTGTGAAGGTAAAGGCACTGCGCTTCCTCTGCAAAGAACTATAGCTGTTTTGAAAGAAAAGCGCCTAGTGTTACTGGCTGCTGACAAGGAGGGCGGTTTCTGTGTTCTACCTACACAGCTCTACCATTGTAAAGCCTCTGAAGCAATCCAAGCCTCTTTCGATCGACATCGCGCAACCTCAATTTCTAAAGCAAAGAAAGAAGTGAAGAAACTATGCAAAAGCTTAAATTTGCTAAAGCTTACAAATGCTACTAACGGCAGCAAAAATCTTTCCTTAAATATGTTCTTTACGGCCAAGACGCACAAGCCTGGCTGTCCCTTAAGAGTCATTGTTTCTGAAACGGGCACCTGGCAAAAATGTGTTGGCAGCTTTCTGCAGCTTCATCTAAAAAAATTGACTCTTGATGATCCTTTCGTTGTTAAGCACGCAGGAGAAGTGGTTGAATTTTTAAAGACCCAGCACAACAAACCACTTTTAGGGTTTTCTGTTGATGTAAAGGATTTATTTTATTCTATCCCACATGACGACCTGCTGGAATGCGTTAACGACTGTATTGACAAGTTTGGTCCGGTTTCCTTTCAAAATGAATGTGGTATTGCAGTAAGCGGTTTCCTGGAACTTCTAGCAGCCTATCTGAAATCAACATTTGCAGAATGGGATGACAAGATTTTTCTTCAGAAGAAAGGGATCTGTATTGGTTCCGTCATTGCCCCTTTATTGAGCGACCTGTATTTAGCCAAACTTGATAAAAACGTCAGCAGTCGGTTGGAGGGTACAAAAGTAACAAAGATTTTTCGTTTTGTAGACGACTTTCTCGTTTTTCTCGATTGCAATCAGGATACCTTCCAAGTTGATGTCTCGAAAACATTGGCCATTTTCTTAGAATGCTTATCTCCTTTAACCCTTACACATGAACTTCCAAATAATGGGTCCTTGAGATTTTTAGAATTGGGCCTTCATTTCAAGTGTGATCACCTATGCTGGTCTTATGAGCCAAGGGGCCAGAAGCCGGTACTTCCTTTTGACTCAGCCCACTCTAAGTTGGTTAAAAGGAATGTAGTTCAAGGAATCTTTAGAAATGCGCTGGTAAAATCGTGTGAACAACAAATTGAGAGTAGTTTTTTAGCGCAAACAATTAGATTAGAAAATGCTGGCTACCCCACTAAGCTTTTAGCCTCAGTCGCTGAAGCAATGCTTAAAAAATCAAAACGACCCGATTCGACTGCCCCGACTGACAACACCAATAGAAAGAAAGTCTCTGTTATGCCCTACTTGCATCGCATTTCGCACAACATTAAGAAAATTGGGAAACGTGTTGGAGTTGAAGTCGTCTTTAGTGCCCCAAAGCGACTTTCCCAGCTTTGCAGAAAGGTCAACGAAACTCGTAAAAAAGAGAGTACATGCAATATCAGGCACCAGAAGAATTTTGTGCAGTGTACCGATTCAGTTGTCTATTCCATCCCCCTGTCCTGTGGGAAGCAGTATATTGGACAGACAGGGCGTTGTTTAAATGAAAGACTAAAAGAACATGATTACAACGCAAATGTTCAAAAGTGCCGTCACATTGGTATTCATTGTCGGGATTGCAAAGATGTAGAAACAGGATGTTTGCCACACTTCGAAAGGACTCGGGTAATAGCCACAATCAGAAACACGAGGCCCCGTGAAATAGTTGAGGCAATCACGATAGCGTCGTTAAAAGAAAAGTGCATTAGCCAGCCTTCAGTGTCGCTATCTGAGAAAGAACTCGCCTATCTGGCACAAAATTCGAGGCACTAGCATTTTAACTTCCTACCTTATGCAACCGTCTTTTTCCCGCCAACTTTATTCCGCTATTTGTTTACACAAGACTTAACCTTATGTTTCTGTGGGTTTTACCTTTTAGCTGTTAGTTTTTTCCGCGATGTTTTCTTAATTTTAGCTGTTAGTATTTTTTGCCGTGTTACTTGTTGGCATTTTATCTTTTTCATTTCCATTGCCCTGTTAACTTTATTGCTTTTATCGCTTTTATTGGCTTTTGCCTTTTTGTTTTTATCGGTTTTTGTTATCAGTATCAATTTTCATCTTCACGAGGTCTGGCGTTTTTCCCTTGTTTTTTTCCCTGTTGTTTTTCTTGCCTCCATTGAAACTGGTCACCTTCACATGTTATATTAGTTAAGGTTTTTGGTTTGCTTGTGCCGCTTGTCTCATCATGACCTTGTAGATTTCACTTGTTCTTGCTTTCCCTGTGTGACACGCCTCCCTGACATGGCTGTATATATACGTTGCATCTTTACTTCCGAAATAAAGTTGTAAGTTCAGCGCTCCTGTCCGTCGTGTACCACCTTTTTCATGTCCGTTGTGTTTTGTGCGCTGGTTCCTTCAGAAGTATGTATTACCAACTAGCCCAACAACAAGTGTTGCTCAACTATAGGTGCGGCCAATATAGAATTTTTGTTCCATATCCCTCAATATATACTGGATGCGAAACGCGTTTCTATGACGAAGTTTTGCTATATAGTTGCGTTGTGGTCCTGTTGCCATCGCGTGGTATGATTGGTTGCGCGCACGCTAACTAGCACTAGTTGGTATCTCGATTAAGAAGAATATGAAAGTCCACACAAAAAATTAAAAGGGGGTGGTGGATTCCTGGAAGGCTATCCCTTGTCGTGTTAGCGTCAATGGCTTCGCTAAAGCCGGCTTTCGGACGTCTGCGACTGATTAGGAGACATCGAAAATATGGAAGGCAATACAGCCTTCGTCTGACGCAGAAACGACAGCGTTTTTTTTTTTTTTGCTTCGACAGCCGTGGTCGCACTAATATGCGGGTGAACATACATTTTTACGCGCGCACTGCACACCGGGCCCCTGCGGACTATGTACTGGATACGGGCAACCTACAGTAAAAAAAAAAAAAAAAAATCTCGGCCAAAATTGAGCCCTGAGGACTATACACCGGGTGTGGAGTGTATACTAAAAATCTCCGTATATTCTATTACGCGATTTTCAGCCAGACGAGTAATGAACCATACTTTTTACACACTACCGCCAACACTTGAATGTAACGCGCGTATACCTAGCTTCTTGCAAGGCACGAACAATGGGGCGTCTTTTCAGCGCAATTACTCCGCAGACGCGGTGCATCTTCCTAGCGATGGGTCCTTGGCGGCCGTGTCAACCTCTGTGCGGGCGCTACACACTTGAACAGCGCATGGCGTGTTTGGGCTGAATGATGATGACAAAGCATTGTTAGAGAAGATCACTCGTTGGCCAGAACACCTGGGATTGACTAGGAGAAATTACATGGGCGTCGAGCCAAATAAAGTGAGCTTCCCGGACGCAGGGAGCGCCACGAAAGCTTGTCTTTTGACACTGCACGGATGACACTAAAGGCGAACGCAACCTGTTTGAAAGTTGCACTAAAATTTCACGTGGCCTCGTGTTACCCCCGACAGCATCGTTTTTGTGGTGATATCTTTATTCTGCACGCAATTTCTCACTTTCTTTTTTATTCCAGAAGTGTTTGCAAAGTGAAGGGATCCTTCAGGACTTTTTGCGCTTGGTCGAATGTTAAGGGGGGGAATGAGACTGGCGTTCTTTTCTTGGCACTTGCGCTTATTTCTGTTCACTAAATTGAAAACTGAAAACTGGAAATGGCGCAGTATCTGTCACATCTCGGTGGACACGGGAACCGCTTCTTAAGGTAAGGGATCAGAGGAGAAAGAAAGGAGGGAGTGAGAGAAGAAAGGAAGAAAGTGGTGCCGTGGAGGTCTCCGGTTTAATTTCGATCACCTGGAAATCTTTAACGTGCACTGACATCGCACAGCACACGGGCGCCTTTGCATTTCGCCTCCATCGAAACGCGGCCGCCGCGGCCGAGTTAAAACCCGGGAACTCCGGCTCAATAGCCGAGCGCAGAAAAACTTATTGATTTAAACATTTCATGCCCTCCAGCAGCTCAGAAGGTATTTAACGCTAAATTAATGCGGAATTAAGAACCGTAAATACTTCCCAGTTCACCATGTAACCGTGAAAAATACTGCCTGGGTTTGATGCTGACGAAATGAACCAGCGTGTACTTAAGCGTTGGTTCTGCCAAGGTGCTCTAATGGTTTCACTGGTCATGGACAACCCAATGGGCTTTCATTCAGGAATTCAACCAGCTGTTACGACAGGCTCCATAGCATCGATTAGAAAAGCAGAAAATGGTCGTTCTGCCATGCATGAGAGAATCCTTGCATTTGGAGGCAGACACTGATAAATTGCCCTGTTCTAAAATCGCGTTAATTTTGGAAGGCTAAACGCAGAGTGAAATACATTTTAGCAATACATAATTATGTATTTTTTAAAGCTGAAATGGCGTAAATTAGGAAGAAACTCTAGGCCCTCCTAGGACTTTTGCATGTACTCTGCAGGGCAAAAATTCGGCAACCGCTGTGTCGGTGCGTGTTGAGAGGCGTTGATTTCTGTGCCCTGGAATAGACGCGACGCTGCCGCACGATCACTCTGGAAGGCGTGGAAAGCTCTCCTGCATCTCTGCGCAGAAATTGCTCGGCCAGTAGGAATACACGCACAAAAAAAAAAAAAAACTGGAGGGGAGACTTAAGCTCCCCCTTAAGTGTATGACGCGGCTGCGTTAATAGGTTAACGCCCATATATTCGGAATTGGTAATTACCGACTCTACATTCACAGATCCCTGGGAGTCCTCATTCCACTCCTGGCGCAGTGGTGCAGCGGTTAAGCGACGCACCACTAACCTGCGATAGCAGGGGCTGCCACCTGTGGAGCTTGTGCGGCCCAGGTTGCTCTTGCCGAGCGACCTCTCGTGAACAATCATTCATTTAACTGCCACCTGCCAGGGTGGTCAGTTTGCTCTCAATCCGGTGGGCAGGTTGGGACGATGCCACAAGGTCACGTGACCTAGGTGGTTCACGTAGGTTGCCGGAGCGACCGGTTTCTCCGGCTGCGAGGCTTCAAACGGTTGCCATCACCGACGCCGGACAATTTTTTTTTTCTGGCTTGGGGGCACTAACGCTCTCGAGTTAAAAAAGTGGTCTACTTCCCCTGTACAAAGATACGCCCGAGATACATGTAAGCCTGTTTGCGTTGGATATCGCTGTCATATCGCATTTCAGAGTTGGCCACATTCTCCAGGAAATCCGGCGTTGTCGGCGTCGGCGTTGTGAGCGAAAAATCACGAGCATGGCTCGGGCAGGTGGTCCTCAAAGAGCAACCTAGGAGGTAAGTGGGCCACCTAGGTCGCATGGCCTTGCGGCGTACGTCATCGCAACCTGCCCACCGTGGCAGGTGGCAGTTAAGTTAAGGATTGGTCGTTCGGGAAGGGCAACCTTTGCCGCACATGGCCCACCGCTGGGAGCAACTGCCATCGCAGGGCGCCAGGAGTGGTGTGAGGACTCCCAAGGATCTATGAATGCAAAGTAGAGAATGACCTTCTGCATATATGGCAGTTAACTCACTAACTACCGCGACAGACCCTTAAGGCGGAGCTTAAGTGTCCCTTCCAGTTGTTTTTTTCTGTTTGCATTCTGCAGAAATATTTCCGCATCTACCTTACAATGCATGCATGCGAATAGGAAAAACAAAAACATGAATTACTTCTGCCTTCCTGGATACCTCACCAGTTGCATTGAAACTTTAGCTTTGTGCTGTCGCTGTTCATCACTCACAGAACTGAGAGTATGGTGCGGAGGGTATGTAATAGTTGGCCGATTAAAGGAAATATAGATAAGTAAGCTGGAAATGGAAAGAGATTAGAGATTGTGCGCAGTAAGGATACAGACAAGCTAAATGCTGCTCGTTAATTTCTAAAAAGTGCGGAAAAGCGGTACGTCAATTTTGTGCCTCATAACTGAGTAACCTCAAATAACAAAACAGTTTCGCCCTTGGATACGCTGATAATAATGGTCAACAAGCAGATTATTACTGACTGTAGGCACGCATGAGCAAAATAATGGGGACAACACAATTTCGCTGGTCGTAAATTACGCGTGCGCAACTTTCTCAGCGACATAAGCGCCTCGCGTGCCGGCCTCCAGGCCCCCTCGTTGCGCTACTCCGTTATTTAGAATGCGTGTTGTGTTGTGTTGGATTTAATGGCACATACGCAGCTAAGGTCATCATGAGCCAAACACAGTTATTTAGAATGCGTGCGCGTGCCAATGAACCGCGACACGACATCTTCTGACCAGTGGCAGTGGATTTAAGGGCTACGCTTACACAGAGGGCGACTGGGTCGGAGGCGCTCCTAGTTCTACAATACATTCTCGGTGACCTTTTTCGTCGAAAAAATGGCAGTCGGTGCAGTTTCCTTTCATAAAACTCGCTTAGATCGTGCAATCACCTCCTCCCCAGTCCTCCCGCCCTCTTTTCCCAAATTTGTCGCTGATTCTGACCATTAATAGCGACTGTCGCTGAAACTGGCGACAGTGTTTCGAGAGAGAGATGAGCGCCGAGTAATAATCGTCTCTCTCGCCATCTCTCTTCGTCATTTGCAGCAGCGGTAACGTGGGTCTTAATACGAAATGCCAACGCCGAAATAACGGTGTCAGAATCTCGGTTTAAAGGAATCTCCTGCGCATACTGACTCGAGACAGCATGCCGTAATGCACGAAAGCGCCAGTCATGTTCGCTGTGGCACACACCTTGTCATAGAGCCTCGCGGTTCGGTTCATCACTTCGCTTATTAACCGATTGTCCGCAGCTTCGCGTGAAATGAGACGTGAGGCGTGGTCCCGCAGCGGCGGACACTTTATCACAACACGCCGATAGGAGAGGCCGCGCTGTTAGTCACTCGCTGACCTCGGCCGTGCACAATCATCGCGTTTAAGTGACGCCGCCGCGCAACAGTCACCCGTACCGACGACGCCCGCAGGCTCTGCTGCGTGGGCCGCATACCGAAGGGCGAGGACGCGCGCTTCATGGAAGGCCCCGCCGAGAAGCTGCCAGGCGGAGCTGCCATCGCGGGGTCGTCTGCTCCGCGGGCGTCTGCTACCGCTTCGCGACACTCGTCTTGGACGTCTTCGGAATGTATATTCGAAAGTCGTGAGTTCTGTGCTTCGTCGATCAGGCATTCTAGGTTCGTGTGTGTGTGTGTTGTGTGGTTATTCAAGAGGCACGGTGCTTATGCGCATGGCGTTCGACTGCGCCGCCGACGAGAGGACTGCTTTTTCCATGTGCGCGGCACCGCAACGTTTCGATTAGGTGAGAGGAACACCGGCCGTTTCACCGGAGATCACCAATCTTTTTTAGACATTCTCTAATTGCCGCCGCGGTGGCTCAGTGGTTATGGTGATCGGCTGCTGACACGAAAGACACAGGTTCGATCCCGGTCGCGGCGGTCGAATTTCGATGGAGGCGAAATTCTAGATGGCCCGTGTACTGTGCAATGTCAGTGCACGTTAAAGAATCCCAGGTGGTCGAAATTTCCGGAGCCCTTCACTACGGCGTCCCTCACAGCCAGAGTCGCTTTGGGACGTTAAACCACCATAAACCAAACCAAGAATTAAAATGTAGTCAGAAAACAGCAGCAGTTCACAGTGGAAGGAAAGAAAAGTATGAACAGAAATAAGGAAAGCACGACCTGAATAACACGCGTTATTGAGTATCAGTGAAAACATTCAGGTAAGGCCATAAAATGAGAATGTAGTTTATGCTTAAAAATACCCAAAGACGCTGAATGTTTGATGTCAGTCGCTTTGGGACAGTACACCCCCAGAAACTAAATCAAACCATTCTCTCTCATTCATTTCCTCTTTATCTGTCCCTACTTCTGTCATTCTCGGCAAGGCATGCCGCCAGCTCGATATGCAAGTTCGCAAACCTTTTCGTTCTTGGAGGCCTTGACTAAATATAACGGGCACATTGCGGCGGTTATTTATGCATCTCTGGACCATGTGCAGCAGTGAATTCAAACTCGTGCTGATGGCGAATCTCGCACACAAGCCCAAACAACAAGTGGTTAAAAGAAGCGCGTTAAATGCGAGTAACTTGAAGATGTCCCATTGGTTTTTCTGTACTTTTGCACACCCGGAAGAGAGCCGCCCGCTGCCCACGCGGAGGCGCAAGCAATAAATTTCCGAAGGAATGTGGACCGCCTTGCAGCCACGCTGTTCTGTATACATGATAAGACAAGATAAACTGAGCGTGTATCCGCTGCTGGTATGTGTTTGCATGGCTGCAGACTGAAAATGCCCGCGAGAGCGTAAGGAAGGAGAATGAGATATACGATGACGCGAGCGCATATTGCACCCTCGGAGCTTTCATTCCTTGGATTAGTAACCTCCCACAGGTACAGTCTTTGTCAAAAATATACAGCCCAAAGGGTTTGCTTCCCAGCCGTGTAGCGGGGCCCTTTAGCGCATTTGACAGTCCTAAGCTTGGGAGTGTTGAGGACGACTTAAGTTCCCCCCGGCTTGGCGAGATTAGGGCCCCTCAGTATGCAAGAGGAGCCACGCTGCAGGGCTCAGCAGCAGATCCCTTGGGCTGTATACTTTTGACAATGACTGTATGTATACCGCAGCACACAACGTGAAATACACCTGAGGTAGCGCTCTCAAAGTATCACGTTGTAGCCGTGCGACTGTCTAGGAAAGGTATACCCTGTGGGTACCTTACTGAAAATGACCATGTTGATAGGTGTGGGTGCCAAGTGCTCCTTTCGCGGCGCCCGATCGGGAGCTGCCAGCGGGCAAAGAGCACGTGACAGGCACGCCGATGTGTGACGCGTTTTGTAGGCGTGGTTATCGCTCTGGTACCGCGTTTCGGTTTCGGCCGAGTGCGGCCCCAAAATTACCTGCGCTGCAGCGGCGGCGAGAATGGCACTTTCGAAAATCAAAAAACTGATGTGGATATTAAGTATGGTGGACCTCTCAATATATAGGAAGCCTAACAGTAATAGTTAAAAAGTTAACTATTCATTATTATTTAACCAGCCTGCTATAGTTAGCATGTCTTAGCTGTATTCTGATGCACTACATCGCTGAAAATGATATTTCGAAAAAAAGCGCTCTTCTGACTCAGAAGAGCCAGTTTTAAACATTGCTGAGAGTCTTAGGTGAAAGATCATGTATGGGGTTTACCGTCCCAAAGCTTTACAGGGACGTCGCAGTGGAGGGTTACATGGTGAGATTCGGCCCCCGTTTCAATGCGCCTTCCCATCGCACAGCGCACGGGCTTGCCTCCGTAGGTACACGACCGCCTTGGCAGGCATTCGATCCCGCGACCTCGAGCTCAGCAGCCGAACGCCGAAGCCACCGCGGCGGGTTTCATGCTTACTGAGGTCGAGTTTTGCTCATCCGAGTTGTCGCTTTTCACCTGGCGCTTCGCATTCACGCCATTCGGATCCTTACGAGGCGGTGCAGCATCCTCGGCCACACGACGGCTGAAGAAATGAGAGCACGATTACGGATCCAACGACAGAGGCGTACGGCCAGGGCAGTCAGTGTGTGTGTGTGTGTGGGGGGGGGGGGGGGGGGGGGAATGTGGATGACGACTCTCCTCCCCACCTCCACTGCTCCTCAAAGGCGCAGACAGGTGGGCAAAACAACATTTGAAAGATGTTTGGCTATGCCATTGACCAATGAAAAACGTGACGTTTGAGCAGTTTAACTATCACCTTCTATTTCTATTCGATTTTAATTCTTCTTGTTCTGTGTCACTGGCCCAAGTAGCGCCACATGCCCGCTTTTGTACGTTATACTGGTCGCGAACTTGCAGGCGAGTCAAGTACCCCCCCCCCCCCCCCCCCCCCGTCCCCGTTTCCTGCTTTCCTTGGTATGAATGAACAGTTTTAGTGATGTGGTCAGTCGGATGTTTCAGCGACAGAGCGTTCTGAGTGTCCGAACTCTCAGAGGAATAAAGGAAGGTGCACGGGCTGCTATCACAAAGACTGCATCTGCATTCGAAGCAGTGTTCGCTAACAGGCGGGAGCTGACGTCAGAGATATTTGGTTCGTAAATCGGCTTGTTGGTTTTTGCTTGGGAGAGTCTGTTCGTATACTACGTCGAACGTCGCGCGGTAACTGGGTGTGACGGCACGCGGTAGCTGACCGCAGAGCGTTTTCGCGTCAAGGCCACTGGTTTTTTTTATCTGTTTATTCGTGCTCCTCCCAGGCTCGAAAGTTGGAACACTACGTCAGGAAGAGGGGTCCGACAAAAATACTGGTCAGGAAGTGATACAAAATGAAAAAAAAAAGATACCACAAAATAAAGGTTATTGTATAATCTCAAACCAAGAAAAATGGAAGCCCATCAAAGAGCACCTATATTTATAGCGGCATCCGCGTAAATATATGCTATATAATTTGCAACGTTATCTTGAAACACTACACCTCTAAGATATGTAGAAATGAGCGTCGTTACTTTCGTTATTACTCTCGTTGAAAATCGCACTGTAAGAAAAGATAAAACAAAAATAAATATGGCTGGTTTTATGGGTTTTCACGCCCCGAAGCGACTCAGGCTATGAGGGACTTTCGACTTCCTGGGGTTCCTTTACGTGCACTGACATCGCAAAGCGTTTCGCCTCCATCGAAATGCGACCACTGCGGCCGGGATCGAACCCGCGTCCTTCAGGTCAGCAGCCGAGCACCATAACCACTGAGCCACCGCGGCGTGTGGCTGTCTGCCTGTATATTACAAGGGTGACAAATGGACTACACCTGACGTTTAGTGCGCATCGTAAGGCGTCAAGCGATATACCGGGTGTTTCAGCGAACACTTTCAAAAATTTTCAAAAATAGGCTTTCTGGAGTAAAAATATGGGTTTTGCGGCGTAATATTACCAGTGTTGGCGGACACCAGAAAACCGGTTAATCGTCTTAAGTATTAAGCTGGCTAACTAATATTTAATAAGTAATTTTTTAACTAATAGAGTTAGGCGTCTAGTTGCAATTAGAGATTAGTAGCCGGTCGTTAGTAATAGCCATATCAGTTTTTAGAATTTCGATAACGCGATTACCCTCGCAGCTATAGTTCGACAAAATTTGGCTTTTTCAACAAGTTACGTGCACTGGAGGGGTTGCTTTGCCTGCATGCTTTCGAAAGCGCATGTATTTTCGCACGATGCAGCCAAGTTTTGTCGAGCCACAGCGTTTCAGGATCGCTACTAACAGTGAGTCGCTGCGAGAAACAGATGGAGAGGTGCGAGGGAGCGGGCATAAGTGGCTTCGCAGTTGCGCCGTCACCCCACTTTGAGCCCTCCACACAAGGAGCAGCATACAATTCGCATACGCGGCAGTCGCGCATTACGGCGCGACGAAGGGTCAGCGCAACGCATGCCGCTTTTCTCGCCGTCAACGAACAGGAAGAAATGTGCGTCGCGTACTGACGATCGCGGAACTGATCCCGATCGAGTGAATTCCCGCGAACGCGATCCACTTCCCCGTCGAAGTATATCAGTCCGCCGTCGTCGCCAGCTTCGCAGGCATCCACATGTCGTCGTCGTCGCCAACGCTGGAACGCGCTTCGGTAAGGCGATGCGCGCTGCCCGCTCACACGCCGCGCGGTATGACGCGTCAGCGCGCTGACTCGGCAGCCGCCGGCGAAGGTAGCGGAGTTTGCGCCGCGCGGACACGAGGACGGCAGCCGCCTCCTTTTTTTCATCGCGATCGCACACACCGGCCGGCGGCGTTCGTAGAGAGAGAGCGGTAGAGAGTTCCCTGTCGAAGCCGTTGGCTGCTGCTGCTGCTGGATGACAGAGGAAGCGGTCGTATCTCAAGAACCCCCCGCCCCCCCCCCCCCTTTCGCGCGCGCTGCGGCGTTTTTTTTCTGCGCACGGCATCCTGTACACGGCGTCCGTTTTCCGCCGTCTGTACGAAGAGGAACAACGCGGGGGCCAGCTCCTGACTCGCTGAGACTCACACCGCGCGCCCGAGGGTGGGAGGACACCACCGCTTTCATTTCGCACCAGTTTGATGGACATGAGCGCCTGAGCCGCTGATAGACTTCGCCAACCGGTGAGTGCGGCGCCCTTTATGAATTCTATAACGCGTCCAGTTCTGAACGGCACGTGCCCGATCGCTTGACAATCAATGCCTTTTGGACGACAGTAATTGCTAGAAGTGCTGGCCCCTCACTATCTCCTTTTCTCCTGCTGGGAATGGAGATTTGTCGCTAAAGCACGACATAATGGGACTGTCTACGCAGATATAGGCAACCGTGACAGTGCGTCAACTCTTAAAATTCAATCATTACATCGTTAATCGTATATACCAACTGCGGAATAAAAAAATTCAGGTGGCACTTTGACTGTCTAAAGTGGGTAGAGGCGGAAGCGTTTTCCGCACCACCTTCGCTGTGTCTGTGGCACCGGTGGCGTCACATATAATTGAGTACTAATTACTAAGTGATGACAAATCACTAATTAATGGTTAATTACTGATTAATGCCTGAATACTAATTAACTGCTAATTAATGATGCTTAAGCTTCGCCTTTAGGAGTGGAACGCGACAGCGCGTTGTAGCGCTGCCAGGGAGTCCACGGAACACCACCCGTTCAGCGCGATGCCTTGCCCTTTGAACGCAACGCTTTTTGAGGAAAGGAAATGGCGCAGTAATTCTCTGTAATCTAGGTGGACACCTGAACCGCACCGTAGAGGAAGGGAGGAAGTGGGAGTGAAAGAAGATAGATAAAGAGGAGCCGTAATGAAGAGAATGAAAATTGTATTCGAGGAAAGGAAATTACGCAGTAACTGTCTCACAAAATTCAGGGGGGCACTTTTTTGACCTAAAGTGTGGTCACTGATGCCCCTAAGAGTGGAACGCGACAGCGTCTTGCAACGCTGCCAAGGAGTCCATAGAACGCCATCGCCCATTCGGTTCTACGCCTCGCTCGTCAGTAAATTGGTTTTTGAGGAAAGGAAATTATCTGTCTCTCATTTTTCGGTGGACACCTAAACCTCGCGGGAAGGGAATGGAGGAGGATGAGAGTGAGTGAAGACACCGTATTCACTAGACGCGCCTTTGTTCATTCCAAACCATCGAGCAGGCATGGCGGAGTGGGTAGCATGCTCGTCTCTCACGCCGAAGACCGGGGTTCGATTCCTGAGCTCGACCAATTTCTTAATCGGTTTTATTTATTTATATGGCCTGACTAGTAAAGCTAATTAGGCTAATTAAGTAATTAAGCAATTAACTAAGCTCAGTCCCACTTACTTGGAGCATCACTATACGATCCCTTCAATTGGTTGCATGGTTACTAGCCAAAGTACAAATGGCCCGGTTTGAAATTCGCGCACTGTGACGTCACGACCGTTTCCACCAATTGAAAAGCGTGACATTTTCTGTCGACAACTGCTGCTTACAACGATGAGACATTAAAGGCTTCCGCCTTAAAAAACGAGACGCGCGGCTCGTAAGCTTCAGTCTGGCGGCCACTGGTCACAAGGGCTGCGCTACTGCGTATCATTGCTGATCATCCGGTGGCTGCGCAACGTGATCCTTCGGACGCGCGCTCTCCCGGTACGCCGAGGAAGCCGCGGCCCCATAACGTCACCGCACGCCTACTGCCGATAAGAGTAAATGACGCGGCTTCATGATCGGGGTGTTGGAAAGCTAGCTGACTGGTTGTCGCCGAGGGAGTGGGCCTTATCAGAAACGCATCCGTTGACAGCATGCGCTTTCTATGCCCACGTGAGTGGCTGCGCTTCGGCGTACTTCATGCTTTCATGTCTTCTTTTCGCATCATTACCATACTTAGGAAGCTCGCGCGGTGCATAGCCTTCTCTCTCAATGGGGCTCACTAGGTGTGCTGGTGACACTAGAAACCCCTCCCCGCCCCTTCCCTTTTCTGGCTTTGGCGTCCGGCTGTTGATCGCAAGGTCGCGGCTTCTATCCCGGCCACGGCGGGCGTATTTCGATGGACGTGAAATACAAAAACGACCCTGCACTGTGCGATGTCAGCGCACGTCACAGAACCCCACACGGTCTAAATTAATCCTGAGCCCTCAACTACGCGTCTTTCCCCATAGCCCATGCATAAGTCGCTTCGGGACGTTAAAGCCGAGAATTTACAATTTAAAAGTTTTACAGTGACAGCTGTCAAGCGCCCGTTCCTGGGTTTCGAGTTGTCGTCCTAGTGGTAGCAATACATGTTGCAGTCGTCGGCGTAAACAGCGGGTGCGTTGCCATGGAAACCACTCGTCGGAGGGTGCTTACTGTGGAAGGAGGGTAACGCGAGAGCGGAGGAATACCCAAACGGAGGAGGGTGGTTACCATTGGAAGGGGGAGGGTTTGGCGAGAACGTAAGAAGACGCAAACGGTGGGGGCGGTTGCCACGGGAACCACCCGTTGCGTAGTTAACATGGAAGGAGGAGGGTAAGGCGAGAGCATGGGAAGGCGTAGCTGGAGGATGGTTCCTATGGGAACCATCTGGAGAGTGCTTACCGTGGAAGGAGGAGAGAGGGTAGGGCGAGATTGGAGGAATGTAGCGTGCCCGCGAGGAGAGGGTGATCGATGGCGCCGCGCTCTTGAGCGGTGTCATTCTGTAACCCATCATATCGTAAAACCTTAGCAGCTGTCGCTGAGTCGTGTGACAGAGTGGCAACCGTCTAGTCATTTTTTTTCTTTTGGAATGTGAAAAGACGCCGCTTTATTCGGCAATGACGATAGCGAGTTGGCACGTAATCTGCGCTCCTTAGACGGTAAATTCAGCAGTTTTTTTTTTATATCGCGAGGAAAAAGTTAAAAATTTTTCATGTAATATGGTAGAAGACGCTGTCTGTCAGAATAATCAATACCGCATTTGCTCGCATAATGAACGAACTTGTCCCAAAGAGTCTGAAAATATTGGCGGTGCGTTCATTACGCGGGGAAAATATTCGAAAAAAATTCGAAGCTTTAAAAGGAGGACGCAGAGTATCCTCCTGGAACAAATATTCCATCAGGTACGACTCACCTTTTAGATGAAACAAAACGGACACTTCACGGTGGTTTCAATTCATGACAGCATAGCCAACAATTTTTTGCTTAAACAAGCACATAAAACTCGCGTAGCGGCCTATAATGCTGCCTAAAGTGAGGAAAACTACAATTCACTCTAGCACATCTCACAGAATTCAGCAGCGCGAAACCTAACCGCAACAAGTTGCTGTGATCCGTAATACGTTAGACCGGGCAGAAAAATCCTTCGTGACCAGGCGTGGATCCCATCAATTCTCGGAATCCTCGCGTAACGTTCTCACTGGCAATTCGTGCCGTTGGGTGGGGTATAGTGTTTCTGCCATTGCATAGTTGTTTCGCCGTTCAAAAAGGGTACCAGCTATCACTCATTATCATCATCAGCAGACCGGTCACCAAAGAACGGGAGCGTTCATACGCGAGGGGAAAAAAAAAAATTACTTTCTCAGAGCCCAAGTTTCCAGTGCACTCTTAGCTAGCTAAAAGCGTTCTTTTTTTTTTCTTCTGCCTTTTTTCTTTTGTGTGTCATAATCCACTTGCTCAAAAGTAAGGCTGCATAGTTTTACGACGGAAGAGCTGCAGGCAGAGTGCTATCACATTCTTGAAGGTTCCGCCAGACAGGTGGCGTCAAGCAGGGCCACTGATCAGGAAAAAAAAAAAAAATTAGCATTCCGGGGTTTCAAAATGGGCAGAGAGGCTGCTGTAGGTTTTCTGGAATCTGTATGCCCACTCCACCGTCCTTCCTTGTGCGGCGGTTCGCGCATCTGCTGCAAAATGACTTACAGGCCATCGGTATTACGATCCTGTGTACAGTGTTTCGGTCATGCAGTAGTATTTATTGTTCTTTTCTGTACTGGGCCGTTTTGTGCTATTCAGACCACGCACTTGGCCCCACTCCAGCATAACGTGATTCTATCGCGCCGTCTTCTGACTCAAAGCTCTCCTTCTCAGCTCACGAAGCTACGCAAAAATCATTCCAGAGCTTACGCTTGCTGCAAAGCATCGCGACAGCACTGCAGCACTTTCGCCCAACCGCTATGCGCAACGCGAGTACAGGCGCGTACAGAAGTACGAGGTCTGTTAGAAAAGTATCCGACTTTATGTTTTTTTTTGCGAACACCTGATGGATATGAAACAAGCGCGCTTACAGCAGCCGACCTTGAACCCTCGTGCGCATGCACGAATTTTTTCCCGCCTGCCGATAGCGTCAGTCGCTGGGAAGCAGCGTTTGAGTGAGGCAGTGCGCAGTGCTCTCGTCGGTTTTTTGTTGTAAGGAAAATGGCGGAGCTTGAGGAGCAGCGCTACTACCTCAAATTTTGCCAGAAGCTTGGCGATAGCCAAGTGGAAACAATTCGAAATGTTCAGACGGCTTTCGGTGATGATGCTATGAGCAGCACACTGATTAAGCAGTGGTGCAACTGGTTTAAAGACGGCCGCACATCTGTGGAGAGAGAGCCACGCTCCGGTCGGCCATCAACATGCCTAATTACTAGGTAATTGCCGAAGTGAACGCTGTGGTGATGCGGGACTGTTGTGTGACTATCCGAGAAATTGAGGAAGAGGTGGATAGCAGCAATTTTTCTGCACATTCCATTATCACCGAAGATTTGGCCATGGAGAGAGTTGCGGCGAAATTCGTGCCGAAGCTGCTGACGGTGGAGAAAAAGCAGCTTCGTGTTGAAGTCTCACAGGAGATGCTGGATTCCACAAACAGTTACCCTGACTTCACCGACGCCGTAATCACTAGTGACGAGTCTTGGTTGTACGGGTACGACCCGGAAACCAAATCCCAGTCGTCACAGAGGACGCATTCCACGTCACCAAGACCAAAGAAGGCCCGCCAAGTGCGCAGCAATGTCAAAGTGATGCTGACTTCTTTTTTGACTCCCTCTGTGTGGCACACCACGAGTACGCACCCCACAGGATCAAAGAATGACTAAAGAGTACTACAGGGATGTCCTCCATCGCCTAGTTGGTGCTGTGCGGCGCAAGAGACCGGAATTGAGGTCAACAAGAAATTGGCGCATCCCTCGTGGCATTGCTCCTGCACATTCCTCGCATTTGATTCAGACTTTTCTGGCGAAAAACCAGACTCCTGTAGTTCAACAGGCTCCTTACTCTCCTGATATGTCCCCCTACGACTTCTGGCTGTTTCCTAAAATCAAGAGGCCATTGAAAGGAGCGCGATTTCAGAAAAGAAAGGACATTATGGCTGCAACGACAGCAGAGCTAAATTCCATTCCGAAAAGGGCCTTTTCGGAATACTTCCAACAATGGCAGCACCGCTGGGAGATGTATATCGAGCCCCAAGGAGACTACTTTGAAGGTTATTAGGTTTCTAACGCTCCAGTTATGCCAGTTTTTTTTCTTCGGCCAAAGGTCGGATACTTTTCTAACAGACCTCGTATAGGCGGAGCCCGCGGTCGCCTTCTAACCCGGCTTACTCACTGCCCAAGAGAAAATCCGAAGCATGGAATGGGAAACGGTGTGTGGAGTTTAACATCCCAGCCCTGCACGTGGGCTATGAGGGCATAATAGTGGAGTACTCCGGATTTATTTCGACTATCTGTACTCCTTTAGCACGCGCTGACATCGCGCAGCACATGGGCGTATCTTGCATTTCGCATTTCGCCTCCGTCGAAATGCGCTCGCCGTGCCCGGGATTCGATTCTGAGACCTTGAGCTTCAGCAGCCGAACGCCAAAGCCACTGGTCCTCGGCGATGGGTACGAAGCGTTAAATGCGCACGCGCGTAGGTGGTGCGCCTGGGCCGGTTGCATGTCGAGGACTCGCAACCTTTGTGGATTCCTGCGAGCACAGGCGGGAACGCGTATAGAATAGGGCAGCGTGCTCGGTACGTCTTTACGGTTCGCAGCCTGCGATGCTGCAGCCATCTGGTGTGAAAGGTTTCGTCGCAGATGGTGGAGCGTCTTTCTCGGAAACCGCGAATTTACCCCGGAGAAAAATGAATACGCTGTCATTAAAACCTTTTGCGGTCGTATTGCAACGCTCTTGTTTTTTCGTGCCAAGCAGCGCATGTGGACTCACGTGACGTTTTCCCCCGGACTTGCGCTAGATAATAAGCATTTTAACTTTGTTCATGCGGGCCGATGAATCACTCCGATTGTTTAAGTTTATTTTTTGTAGCGCTAATAGAGAGAGAGAGAGTGATGGAAATGTTTACTTTTCAGCTCATGTCCGAGCCTCGCTAACGGAGTGTGTTCAGCATTTTTTGACGGAAACGACTGCGCCTAATGTACCTAAATAGTCGCGGACAGTGTGGATGACGTCAGAAAATGAAAAGTCACGAACACTTTGCAATGCCTGGTCTGCTACACACTTATGAGACTGGTAATTAGGAGCTACGTACTCTGTCTTGCACAGTTTGTTGCCATTGAAGTGCAAGCCACAGCCACCACAGCTTATACAATCAAATAGCAATCAGAATACTCAAATCTGATAGCGCGTTAGAACGGCGCCTATTTGGCGGGAACCCTCGCTTACGCGCGCCGGACGATCACAACAGCCGAATGGACAGGTGCAAGCCGGTCACGAGTCGCTTTCATGTGCCAACAGCTGTAAAAATATCGGCCTGTTATCTGCTTGTGTCAGTTGTAGCTGTCAGTTTGGTTCCAACAACTGCCGTGGTGGCTCAGCCATCACGGCATTCGGCTGCTTGATCCCATGGTTGCGAGATCGAATCCCAGGCAGCGTTCTGATGGAGGCGAAACGCAGCAGACGCAAATTCATCCGAAGGGAATTTCGGCGAAACGCTAATTCGTCCGAAGTCCTCCAGTACGGAGTCCCTCGTGTTAACCCTACGTTATGGGACGTGGGACGATAAACCGCGCATGCAATACCACTCGTGTGGCCTGCTTGCACATTGATGGTTTGGTTTGGTTTATTGGGGTTTAACGTCCCGAAGCAACTCAGGCTATGAGGGACGCCGTAGTGAAGGGCTCCGGATATTTCGACCACCTGGGGTTCTTGAACGTGCACTGACATCGCACAGCACACGGGCCTGTAGAATTTCGCCTTCATCGAAATTCAGCCGCCGCGACCGGGATCGAGCCCGCGTCTTTCGGGTCAGCAGCCGAGCGCCGTAACCACTGAGCCACCGCGGCGGGGCTGCACATTGATTGTTGGTTAGTTAATTGGCTTTTATAGATTTATAGGTGCCAAGTGACACTGTGATACGAGACACGTCGCAGTGGCGGGCATCAGATTGATTTCGACCACCTGGGGTTTTTTTTTTAACGAGCGCTGGAATCGCGCAGCACACGGGCGTCCGCCTTCATCAAAATGCGGTCGGGATCGGACCCGTGGACTCGCGCTCAGTATCTGAACGTCATATATCCGCAGAACCACCGACGCGGGTGCACATTAATCGCATCTCTTCGCATAGCATTAAAGCTCAATGTGTGCGGGGTGTTTGTTCTTTGCTTTCCTTTTGCGCGACTTTCGTTTCCTTTCTCGGCCGCGTTTTCGTATTATTATTTTTTTTTTAGGTTGCCGAGTGACGACACTCAGCTTTGAAATTGCGATTTCTGTCAAAATACATGTGTGGTCTGCGACGTCGCCAATCGACGTGCTGAGGATGTTGCAGTTGCATGGCTACTGGCAATGTTGGCCTTTCATCACGCTGCCGGCGCTTGCTCCGCCGTTGTGACACTTCAGATAAGCGTTGAACAAAAAATGTGTCTTATCGGGGCAGAGCTATGTGTCATTTTTAGAGAAACGCTCGTGACCTGTAGGGAAACGTTAGAAAAAATTTTTCAGAGGAACGCTAGTGACAGCTGCCACCGTCATAATTTGTTATTTCGTTGTCGACGCCGACGCATCAGCAGTAGTATTTCCATTTTGCGACCGCCACCTTCAGAAGCGACAGAAAATAAATCTGCGTCACATGCGCCTCTCTACTGGTTGAGAAAATTCTGTATAAGCTTCGTTGTGACGCATGCAGCGTCATTTACTGCCGCTAGTGCGCTTTTAAATACAAAGCGCCGGGCACACGATACGGTGCAGTTGGTGACTAAAGGTGCTGTAACGTCAGATGACGTGCAGCACGTCTTCCTGCTCTTGACAGAAGCCGTAGCAGGGCAGTTGCTCGCCCCTGAGTTTAGAAATAGAGAGTCCGCCGTTACGCTGCTCTGCTGGTAAATATTTTTCCTATTTCCCGAGCCACGCTTGACTACACTGTATACCGTTGGTGAATAACTGCTCTGTACATATCCTCGTGCCACTTGTTGGCATAGAACGGGTTGCGCCGCATATTGCAATCTCGGCCTTCCTGACGGGATCTGTTAGATGATATGCCGGTAGTTTACAAAATACGCACTCATATTCACACTCAGACAAGCTCTCTCTCTCACTCTCTCTCTCTCTCCGCTGCTTCTTAAGACGTGTGGAAGCGGGCCATTGTAACATATAGATTAACTTATTTTCTGTAACGTGAATAGCCGCTGTGGACGTACCGAGTATTCCAGTGAGCAGTTTGAAAAACTTCTAAAAAGTATATAGGGTGTTTGAAATTTGAAGAAAACATTTTCACGAACACACCCGCGGCGCACGTGAGTTGCTCAAGAATCATAATTATAGGCTTAACATTATTCAGAATTTACCAAAAAACTTTTAAGCTCTAAACACATTCTGGTAGTTAATTGTGATGGTGAGCTCGTAGCCTGTGCGACAGCATAGCCAGAAAGAGCTACAGAACCGATTTTTGCCAGGGACAAGATTTGGAAGAAGTTGTCTTCAGTGTTCCTTTAAGAGAGTTATAATCAGCTACAATTAGCCGGATTTTTAAGTGCTGAAGGTGTGCGAAAGTTTTCGGTCATAAAGTTCTGGGATGTCATATAAACTACGAAGGGCGTCATTTTCATTGCAGTAGTGTTACCGCGAAATTCTTTTTCATGCTCCGAAGAAAGCGCAGAAAATCCGGAACGTTCGCTGCAAGTGTGTGCTTTGAACATCGTACTCCTGGCAGCGCTCCCTTATTGGCCGTTGACGTGGCGCTTAAGTTAGCACAGCTGAAGTTTCTATCGGCTCGGGCAAGCGCTCGAAATCTTGTTGTCCTCCAAGATTTCGCGCGCTTCTTTCGGAGTGAAAAAAAAAAAAAAGTTAAAGTGAAAGTTAAAGTTTCATGTAGCTCCGTCGGTTATTAGCCTGTTAAGTCAGTTTATTAGGTTTATATAATTATTTCGAGAAGTACGAAGTAACGCATACTACCGCAAACTATGCTCCTTAAGTTTCATTTAGCGGCAACAATTATAGTGGCTTTTTAACCCTTGACTCACGTTGCTGCGACACCCTGTACATATGGTGCGGCCACTGGCTCACATACAGGCAACTTGAGAAACAGGTACTAGTATACAAGAAACAGTGAGGGAGTCCGCCCAGGTCCCAGCTCTGGAGGCCTCAAAGACAGCGAGAGGTGTAAATAGCTGCATGGGAGCGGCATGACATCAACCTGTGACAGACACCGACTGACGCAAGTACGGCAAGCGTCTGCGCAGTTAGATGCTCGAGCATGGAGCTGACATGCCCGAGCATCTTCCTCTCACAAACTTCGATGTCTTCCTTCCGCGTGTTGTGTGTAAGCATCTCCACTCCTTTCAGCGAAAAGTGTTAATCAAATTCCCCGCCTACTTGCTTTGCTTCACTCCATTATCCACAAACCACGCATAAGTGGTGGTGGCTGTGGCGTTACGGTGTAGACGGGATGAGCCTTGCATTAATTATGTTGGCAGCAATGAATATGAGGCGAATCCCGCCTGTGCTGTTAGTACAATGTGTACATCGCAGGGTAATTGCCATGAAGAGCCTCATTTTTTATTGGTAAAGATGGCGGCAGCGAGCCATGTCGCGACTCCGAGGAGCTGAACAATGAAACGTTTGCTTGCGCGGCACCGTCGGGTGTCTTTAGTGTGCGCATGTTCTACTGGCCGCGACGCTGAACTGGCGAGGAATGCGCCGCGGTTGCCTGGTTGGTCTATCTACTGCCTCGATGCATCTCTGCTCTGTATTACCAGTAACCTACTGGGGCACTTGTAGAGCAAGTACACGGAACAGGACTCAGACCGTTATGAGACTGTTCTCGAGAGAGGGAGAGTAAGTTGTGCATGCCTCACAAATCCAGGCGAATCATAAGACGTGCCGGGAGAGCGCCTCGCAATGGCACCGAATTCCGCCGCCATGAACTTTGTCGTATGTAGCGCACAGTTTACGCCCACAGACAGAGGGGGAACAGAGCAACATTGGAGAAAATAGGTAGGTGTGCATCTTGCGTAATTTGAGCAAATGCCTGATAACGTGAGCTCCCGGGGCCCGCATCCGGCCTCTGCGCTCGGGTATACCGTTGCCTGCGCCGGTGCATACGACTTCCGTGAAGACCGTTCGTAGAAAGCAGCGGTTCGTAGAAACGAGAAACGACGTCCAGCGCTCACGCTGTGTGTGTCTCAACTGTTGCATCGCGTTTTAAACCATTAATTGAGTGACGAGGCAGTGTCTTTTTATTTTTTGAACCGTATTCGTCGTAACGTGCAAGAAGTCGTCATATCTTAAGCAGTCTTCGTCTCCACATCTATGCGTGTGCAAACGGGGTGCTCAAATAATTCGCAGAAAGCAAAAAAAAAAAAAAATTGCCTGCTGTCCGGCCGTTGTGCGAGATTCTGACACTACCGCTGATCGTAGCGACTCAGGATTGCCTTATATGTCCTTGGGCTGCACATAGCCTGCCCCTTAAAAGTGAGCTCCTGAAGCTCGAAAAGTGCGGAGGGGTATGGTGATGCCTTCCTCCTACTCCGAAGATTTGGAACGTCGAGTGTGTCGTAAATGCCGCGCTGCGAAGCTCAAAAGCAGACCATGGGGTCTGAGGCTTTTTTAACCCGCTGCTGACGAAATAGCTTAATGGAGATATTCGATAAAGCAGAAGGGCCAGTCACGAATCGCGATCGAACTAACTCAGCGGAGAAGAAAAAGTAAGACAGTACACCGGAGCTTGACCCAGTGCAGGCAACAGAAGTGGTAGCTACGGGATGTTCTGGCGGCGAAATATCTGTTCCGCATTCCGCTACACTGTGCAGGAAAAAAAAAAATTCGGACCGCTTGAACTTGATCCTACGTGTTCCTGTTACTTTTTTTTTCCTTCGCCTTTTTCTCGGCACTTGCGGCTTCCCGTTCCTCTTCTTCGTGTCCCTTCGCATGCTCCGCACTTGTTATTAGCGAGAGAAGAGAAAAAGAAGCGGGAGGAAGAACGAGAGGAGATGCATCGAAAAAGAATTAGCCTACTGACACAGTGGTTTCGCAACCGCGTACACCGCGCCTGAAAAGGGGAAGAATCTTCTCCCAGCATATTTTTAACGCTGGGTGAGTTTCATTCAATGCCGACCGAGTGGCCTGCGCAAAAAAAAAAAAAAAAAAATGCCGGTCACGATTTTCAAAGCACGCGGCGCGAAACGACCGAAAAACATGCGGGCTTTTGAACAATAAAGAATGCGTCTTTGGCCAGTGCGTAAACAGAAAAAGAAAAGAAAACAAAAAGAAGGCAGGCCGCGTGTGCGAGCAGCTTTGGCTCGCATCGTAGACCTTTAGCGCGATAAAGCAAGCCGACAAAAAAGAACCGCGGCCGTTCAGGTTCACTTGCCGCCCGACACAAAAGAACGTGCAAAAAGCAAATTGCTTCCCACTTATCCGACCCTATCGTGGAACACAAAAGACGATGCGCAAGTCGGCACGAGTGCGAAATTCCAAAGCACGCAGGTGAGTAAGCAAAGTGAAGCGTATAGCGGTGCTAAGCGCACCGCTGTATAGCACGTCCGATATGCTCGGGATCCAGGAAGCACTTCATAACCTCAGCAAGCGCACCTTCCGTTCTTTCTGGCGAGGCGATTTACCTCGGCGAACGGCGAGGAGAAAAAAGAAATATACAGAGAGGTGTGCAGCGGCCACAGTTCGCCTTCTTTTCGCGCTCTGTTGACTCGCCGCTCGGCGCACACCGTTAGTTGGCGAGCGCATCCCACCGGGGCGCTAGCGTCCGCCCAGGGGAAACCCGCCCAGGAGGTCTGCAGTCGAGGGTGTCGCCACCGCCCGCCGCGCCGCTCGCGTCGTCTGCTGCTGCCGCTGCTCGGTGTCGTCTGCAGAAGCGACTCGTCTCGTTTAGCCGGTCTTCAGTTTACGATCCATTGTTCGCGCTGTCGCAGCACGTCGCTCACGGTCGGATGTCGATTAATCCAGCGCTCAAGAAATTCCGAATATGGTTCGTGGGTAAGTGCGATAGCAATTTTCACTCTGTCTGCACGCTGTTCGTGTTGGCGCGTTGTGCTGCGTGCTTTGTCGACACGGTGCCGGCACGTGCATGTGGTCACCGGCCACCTTACCGCGTTCGGAAGTCACCGCTGATTCTTTCCGGCGGTGAATTCTGACGCACTTTGAAATTAATCGGTTTTACCGCTGAGCGTGGGGAGCGCAGTTTTTAAATTCTAGTTTATCCTAATACGTAGTGAGTTGCCCGTAACAGCGGGGCCGTGGCATCGCCAGAGTCAGTAACGAAACGCAAAAGGAATAAAAATCAAATAAAATTGTTGCATAATTCCTGCCCAGCAATTTGCTCTCGCTCCAGAGACGAAATACTTGCATGCATCTTTATTCCTTTCATGTACGTGCGTGTGTGTATGCATGTGAGCTAACGCGGGTGTATACGGAGTGGGCGTTCCGCAGCGCGACGCTCATTGCACGCAGACTTGAGAGCACCTCGCCAAAGGAGTGAAAGCGTGATCGCTCAAGCCGCAACTGACTCGTGACAGCGCGGCTGCCTGTTTACCGAGCACGTCTGTCGGTCGCCGCTTCAAGACCACGGGCCCAGCCGGCTGATCCTATAGACGCCGGTGCCTCACCGGCTGCAGCAGTTTGGATGCCCGCGCGTTTTTTGCGAGCGAAGACAGGATTTCGTTGAGTCGCGCGCAGTGTGGCTTGTTGCCGAGAGGAGAAGCATTTGTCCTGCAGTAAATAGGACTGTTCATAATGATTAAAATTACACAACCTGATGATGATGATGATAGTGAATCTTTATGGCGCAAGAGCATCTGCGGCCAAAGAGCGCCATGGCACAAGGTATATGTACAGTCTTTGTCAAAAGTAACCAGGCTGCACGTTTTTCTTCTCAGTCGTATATTAAAGCTATTATGACAGCCCTCAAGCTCGAAATCTCTGTATGGTTAGAAGAACCCCTGTTCTCACCTTCAAAGAACTTTTTGATTTTGATCTTTAGGGAAGCCGCGAGGGCTCTGTTATACAAATGAGAAGCAAACCATGCAGCCTGGTTTCTTCGACAAAGACTGTACCTTACGTAACACTTACGTTACGTGTTACCTTACGTAACACGCAAAAAACGAGACAATCACAAGCGCGTCCACCTTGTCCACCTTTCTTGTGATTGTCTCGTTTTTTGCGCTAACTTTTGTACGTAGATATATGTACCTTATGTTATGGAAACGTAGCATGCGGGTAACGCCGGAATACGCGTTAAATACTATAGTCCCTCCACGTGAACGATTAGCGCAACAAGGCTTGCAAAGAAGCTTGTTATCGGATTGGGTACCGATCGTATACGTGTATATAGGCGGATTTATGTTGTAGCATGACTTGACACTTTGAAGCATTCCATGTAGAAAAAGGAAAACAAAGCAGGTTTATGTCACTACGCGACTGGTGCCGCAAAAATCAAGTCAGATCATGCCAGGCGCATCTATTTGCAGTACTTACTCTTGTGCGCTCGATACGCCTACGGCGTACATGGATATTCGTCTCCGCGTTCGACCACATTTTTATCCGCGCTCGCATTGAAATGACCAAAAGCAAAGGCTTGGAATACATTAAAGAAAGCGGCCTTAGCGACATAGTTTCGGGCTGTATAGACATTATGCAGCCGCCATGGCTTTTCTGCTTGCCAGCTGCCTAATGGGCGCATAGCAACGGAGCGTAAATAAACGTGCGCCATACAACTGACTGCCGTTTCTGCAGGGATAAGCTTTGCGGCTTTTGTTTCAGACCATGGGCGCGAACCAGACGCATTAGCGCTTCAACTCCACCGACCGCCACCACGTAGCCTTTTCTTCGCTTGACACCATTCTATGACAACCATCTAGTCGGCGGACTCTTGAATTATTCACGCAAGCTTTGCTAGTGCGTTGCCGAAAGATGCACATAACACCAACAACTTTGCCGATTATAAGAATGCGCTACAAAGAGCTGTATCTTAACGGTACTCACCTATGGGCCAGAAACGTGGAGGTTAACAAAGAGAGTTCAGCCTAAGTTAAGGACAACGCAGCGAGCTATGGAAAGAAAAATGATAGGTGTAACGTTAAGAGATCGGAAGAGGGCGGAGTGGGTGAGGGAACAAACGCGGGTTAATGACATCTTAGTTGAAATCAAGAGGAAGAAATGGGCTTGGGCAGGGCATGTAATGCGAAGGCAAGATAACCGCTGGTCCTTAAGGGTAACGGAGTGGGTTCCAAGAGAAAGCAAACGTAGCAGGGGACGGCAGAAAGTTAGGTGGGCGGATGAGATTAAGAAGTTTGCGGGGATACGGTGGCCGCAGCTGGCAAAGATGGGGTTAACTGGAGAGGCATGGGAGAGGCCTTTGCCCTGCAATGGGCGTAGTCAGGCTGATGATGATGACAAATAGCAATAGCTAACAAGCGATCGCGATCTGTTCACTGAACGCGGTAGAAGTGCTTTTATTTTGCGTCCATTTCCTTTCATCGCCCTATCGTCCATGCAGCAGCAGCATTCATATTCCCAGTGCGCGAAGAGCTGTCTCCGGAATCGCCACTTGAGCTGTGGCGCTTCGTTCACTTGAACGCTTGAAACGGTGCGGTCGAAACCCGCGCGCATGTAAACTGCAGCTTTCGCGAATACCTTACCCGCTGCGAGGGTGCGCAAATGGCCTCGCGGACAGATCCGCGGACGCCGGAGGCGAGTAGCAGGAACCAGGTAAAGATCCCTGTGCGCCCTCTCAGCACGGTCTCGTTATGTGCGGTTCGGCGGGGGACAGCCGAACGAGAAAAGAAACCCCGTTTTCGTCGTCGAAAAAAGCCCCACTGGGAAGACCAGGCCGGGGAAGATGATCTGATTTGTCTCTGCAGCCGCGTGGTCGCACAGTACGTACGTGGTGCGCCGACCTGTCGTACCGCGTTCCAACACCGGTTTGCTCTTTTTCCGAGCCCTGTCGCGGCCTTGGATATCGCGGCGCGTCGCAGTTGCAAGTTCCGCAGTCGGGCGTACGTGCAGGGCTCGAGCGTACGTGCAGAGTACGTGTCGAGAAGGCCTACGCCAGGGGTCAGATGACGCGAAGAAATGGGGTATGTAGAGTGACGGGGGAGGGTTCAGCCGCCTTTTTTTTTTTGTTATTGTTCTCTGTATTACTCCCACTCTCGTGTGCTTGTTCGTAGCCTCAGCACCAAAAGTGCTCAATAAGCGGCGATTTTCAGTGTTGGGCATTGTTGGTGCACAGCGTATATAGATCTGCAGCGAAGTTCATTTTGTTGCTTTTTTAAACTGGAAATGCATGTGACGTGCACGTCGAGGTCGGTCCGAGAGAACTTGCGATGGATTCTCCTTGCGTGCCGGGCCCCCACACTGTGATCGGTACCGTACCCAATGCAGCGAGGCGCCCACATGATGAGGGTTTCGATATGGGTGAGCGATATGTGAACCGCAGCCAGCATAGTACACTAGATACACAGCGCTTCCTGCTTTGCAAGTACCTTGTCCCTACTACTGATGTGCCGCCGATCTCTTTAGGACTGTTAGTTTTAAGCGACACCGCGAAACGCACGAGTGCATGCAGACTTGCGGCCACGCAACGCAAGTCAAGATTACCGCAAGCGATAGCAACTCTCATGCAAACTATACTGTTTGTCACCTTCGCTGCTTCGTCTTCCTTACAGAGTGCCAACAGCTTTGGAAAATCACACGTACTAATACCCGTTACGGTGGCTCAGTGGCTGTGTAGTCGGGCTCTAGAGCACGGGGTCTCCGGTTCAACGTCGGCCGCATTTCTATGGAGGCGGAATGTGTGCACGCTAGAGAACCGCAGGGGATCGAAAGTAATCCGGAGCATTCCACTATGGCGCGCCGCGTACAGCCGCTCCTTCGATTGTGAGGAAAGTGAAACATCCATTAATTATTTTTGTACTGAATTTACTAATCGAGCGTTGATGTGCTCAAGCGCATTGGACATCTACACAATACGCCCTGACTGGCAGCAGTACCAGCGTTCGTGGTCACCGTAGCTTTCACCTGCGGCTGTAGGCGAAACACAGCGTCCAAGAACGGCAAACGTTTACGAACGAGTGCTTTTCCTCGTTTAGGGCACTGCCGTTGGTTCACTCAAAGGTGGACGCTCCCACTTACCCGCCAGAAATACCAGCTTTCCTTCTTATGCGTGTAATTGACGAGTTATATTTTGGATGCTTTAGTCAGCTGGACGTACTGTCAATGAGCGGCGTCCAGAATTCCTGTACGGCGCCTGGAGAATGCATGGATAACCGAGTTCGTAACGTGAAAATCTTAGCTATAGTCCCATTAGGGTGCCAACTTCAATTCTGGTTTGAAGTGAAAAGTAACACGGACTCCAAGAACGATTCCATTACCTAAGCTCCGCGCAACTTAAGATTTCCAACCGTTTCGCTGACGTACGCCCCAATGGCAGTCTGTGAATCTAAGAATGGAAGCGTTTGTCTCACAGGGTCGTGCGTAGCAATTAGGGCGAAAGAAGGCAAGCAAAACGAAATGCCAAGGGTATTCATGTATACTTCGTGGTTCTTACACAAAGCGTGAGAGCTAAATGCCCTTGTTATGCCCTCACTTCCGCATTTCCTTAATCCTTCGCTTACGCGCACTGATGCTTCCTTCAGCTTATGTTATAAATAACAAAATATATTTGCGAGGAGCTGCCCCAAAATTTTTAGCGCGAATTTATAATTTTCGTAAAGTGAGTCCAGTTACACTTGCCGATTTCTTAAATATATACTAATCTTTTTTTTTTTCTAAAAGCTGTAAAACTTGGGGCACAGAAAGCTTTTTGCTCACTTTGAAGGGTTTTATTTTAAAGAAGAAATAAACTGCAACTGTAAATCATGCGCGGAATATAACCAACCCTTATATATAACCTTCGTGGATTACGAGAAGGCATTTGACTCAGTCGAAACCTTAGAAGTAGGCTCTACGGAATCAGGATGTAGACCAGCCTTATGTAAAAATACTGGACGGTATCTATAACGACTGCACAGTCACCATAGTCCTTCATAAAGTCAGCAATAAAATTCCAATAAGGAAGAGTGTAAGGCAGAGAGGCACCATCTCGCCAATTCTGTTCGCATCCTGTTTACAGGAGCTATTCAGAGGCCTGGATTGGGAACAGTTGGGGATAAGAGTTTATATAGAACACATTAGGTCAAAGGTCTAGGAGAATCTCACAAGGTGGAGTAGATTTGTAATAAGGGAGTAATTACTCATTGGCATCCACCCGAGCGCAGCCATACGGCTACAAAGGAAAGCTGTACAGCTTTCTCAGAAACCTCGTAGTTAATGAAAAATTCGTCCTGGTCAGGGGTTCGAACCCGGGACCACCTCTTCACCGGAGCAGTCGCTCTACCAGTTGAGCTAACCGGGACGGCAAGCTTATGGTAGGGCGAGAGCGAATTGATCAATAAGTCGAAGTGGAAACTGTGTTGGTCAAATGTCTAGGGGAATCCTCCAAGGAGGAGTAATTTTGTAATGAGGGAGTAATTACTCATTTACATCCACCCAAGCGCAGCCAAGCGACATCCATCGGGTGGATGTCATCGGGTGGATGTCATTATAGAACACATTGGTAATCTGCGATTCGCTGATGACATTGCCTTGATAAGTTACTCAGGGATGAATTGCAAAACATGATCAATGACTCGGACAGGCAGAGCAGAACGGTTGGCCTAAAAATTAATATGCAGAAAGCCAAGGTAATGTTTAACAGTCTCGGAAAGGAACAGAAGTTTACAATTGGTAGCGAGGCGCTGGAAGTGGTAAGGAAATACGAGTACTTGTACAGGTAGTGACCACAGATCTGGATCACGAGAGAAATTAGAAGAATAAGAACAGGGTATAGTGTAATTGGCAGGTTGTCTGAGACCACGAATGGCAGTTTACCAATATCCCTCAAGAGAAAAGTATACAATAGCTGTACCTTACCGGTACTCACCTACAAAGCAGAAACATGGAGGCTAACGAAAAGGGTCCAACTTAATTGAAGACGCAGCGAACTATGGAAAGGTAAATGATAGGTGTAGCGTTAAGAGACAGGAAGACGGCGGAGTGGGTGAGGGAACAAACGCGGGTTAATGGCATCCTAGTCGAAATCAAGAGGAAGAAATGTGCTTGGGTAGGGCATGTAATGCGAAGGCAGGATAACCGCTGGTCGTTAATGGTAATAGACTGGACACTAAGAGAAGGTAGGCGTAGCAGGAGTTGTCAGCCATAGAAAATCAATGGGATGTGCACAACATTCGAAATTCCCGCGGTGACTGAGTGTACGGCACCATGCGGCACGTGGTGGCAGGAGTGAAAACTATGCTCCGTCACAGAAGTTGTTTGGAGCGCTATGAAAGGAAGAGACCTCCTAAGCCAATCAGGAGGATGCGTTGAACGTGTTCTTCCTTGCCTCGTCGTCTGCGTGTCGTCTGATCTCGTCATACACAGATATGGTTAGAGAAGAGTATAAATCAACGCTGTCTACGCGTCATAAGAATATGTACGCTTACGTACCGCCCCCGTCAAAAGTGTACTGCCCAAGGGGTTCGCTTCTAATCTGTTTAGCAGGGCTCCCTAGCACACCCAGCAGTCCATAGCTTGGGAGGATTGAGGACGCGAAGCTGTATTGCGGCCGCTGAGGATGCATAACGAGGCACGCTGCAGGCCCCATAAGTAAACCCCTTGAGTTGTATGCTTTTGACGGGGGGTGTATACTAAATGCAAGAATTTTGCGAGACGTTAGTCCATTTGTTACATTCGCGCATTAGTTCTGCGCATACAAACAGAGACGAAACAATAAGCTCAGCCTAGTGGTGTCAGCTGGTTGTTAGAACGGCAACCATTTTTCTCAACAAACCAGCTCTCCTCTTCCGGCCTTGAAGCGGCAGAATGGTCATTCTAAATGCAAAATAAAGCAGATTTATCGCTCATACGTCTTGTTATAGGTGACATGAGACGAAGTGAAAGTTCGGTGCCCCATTTATGGCCAGTGAACGTACTGAAAATGACAGTAAGGGCGCCACCATTTTGGAAACGATATTAATGCGAAAGCATTACTAGGCTATGTCGGTAAGGCCGTGTCCGCAAAATGCGTCTGCAGCAGTTGTGGGCAACTCGGAACAGGTAGCGTCGAACGAATGGTTGTAATCATAGAGAAAAAAAAAGAAACTTGAGGAGGGCGCATCCGGTGACAGCCATGAAGCCTAGTCTTAAGAAGTAAAAATATAGTAAAGTCGGTCCACCCGTGATCACGCCACGCGATAGCGCGCGGTGAAATCTAGCCCCGCTGCGCGCGCGCATGCGCGGACCAGCGCGGCAAACTGACTGTAGATCAACCTCCTTGCTGTAGATGCCCGCGCCGCGGGCAGCACAAACACATGCACTAAAACATACCAGAACCAAAACATAAAGGACTGACTGGGAGAGCGAAAAACGGGGGAGGGAGTGCTTGGCTTGGCTTGAGTACGAGTACTTGGCTTGCGAAGGCTGGCCGCAGGGAGTCGCGCTCCCCCCAGTTTTTTTTTTCCTCCATGGTTGTAATCGAAAGAGGATGATGTGAGGGTGCTGCGCAAAAAAAAAAAACAAAAAGATTGGAAATCGGATGTATAGTTTACAGGCGAAAATGTTCAAAAAGTGGGCGGGGCCAAAGTAAAAGTGATCCAGATTTGAAAATGCCGGAAGTGTGGGGCCACGTGACCGGAAGTGAGGGCGGAGCCAACGCGTGGCGCCAAATTTGAAAGTCCGGAATGAATACTGAGATGAAACGAGGGAAAATGTGCAGTTAACCGAAATCCAATAAATAATTAATTGTTATAGAAAGTTTAAGAGTGAATTAAGGTGCTTTAATTGTGAATAAAGGTGATTTGCTTATGAATTAAGGTGAATTAATGTTATTTAAATGTGAATTAATGGTGCAAGGTGCAAGGAAGTACCGAGATGGAGTATGAAAGCCAGCCAGAAGGGTTTGTCCAGAATTATTGGGCTTGTCTGCCGATTATTTTCTTACTCGTGAAAGATATGTCGGTAAATTTTATATTGTTTGGTAGAAAAGTTTGCGCAGAACGTAGCATTAAATTATTTATGGCTGTAGTTTGTTTTCTTAGGTAAAAACGTGCAAATAATATTAGAGAGAAAATTCCTGTGCGTCTAGTTTGATGAATGTTATAAAAAGGAATACCATTTGTAAATCGCCAAGAATACCCTAGAAGCACACGGCGCAATCATACATTTGCTCGAGATTGTCGCGCACCTCTTTCTTACAGCATATCTTAAGTTGTTCATAACCCGAATCGGATATGAACAGCAATGCACGTAAGCGCGGGAGCCCATATCTTCGCAATCAAGATTTTTTTTTTTGTCTTTTTTTCTGGACAAAAACAATAGCAAGCCGCCGCGGTGGCTAAGTGGCTATGGTGCTCGGCTGCTGACCCAAAAGACGCGGGTTCGATCCCGGCCGCGGCGGCTAGAATTTCTTTGGAGGAGAAATTCTTGAGGCCCGTGTACTGTGCGATGTCAGTGCACGTTAAAGAACCCCAGGTGGTCGAAATTTCCGGAGCCCTTCACTACGGCGTCTCTCATAGCCTTAGTCGCTTTGGGACGTTAAACCCCACAAAAACCAAACCAAAAACAATAGCACATCCGTCACTCCCGGTCACCAGGCAATGGCATGCAAATCGAGGAGGTCGACCAGCCAGCTTTTGCATGACCTCATCTTAAATTATATAATAAAATCAATAGCATAAAAAATGTTCCGACCGTTACCTCTGTCCCCAGTCACAGTCCTCGGTTATCAGTATTTGATGCCAGGCAAAGATAATGTTACGAAGAAGACAACGCTGGCAGTGGCGCGGGACGGAGCGCTCGCGCTAGGCTAGCGGCCATTAAATCATCTCTTGTTCATCGTTCACCACGCCTCATTCTTCGGCTGGCCGCCACGTCACAATATTGTGTGCGTTTGGACTGTTAAAAGAGTATTCGGAGAGTATCGAATATGCTGCGGTACAGCCTGAATCAGTGAAATAGTCATTGTTATCTTCCATTCTGCTTTCTTTTTCTCTTCCTTTTTCTTGTCTCTAGGTTGGAAGAAACGACTGTTCAAGGGAAAACTTCGGAGTCATAGCGAAATTACCCTTCGTGATTTTGGTACGAGCGGACATTAGCCAGTCTGAATTTCAAAAATATTTCCGTTGCCCTGTGCATTTACATTGAAAAATTCTTATGTTTTTAAGAAATCAAGGATGACACCAATGACATGCCACACAGTTCATGCCCCGGTCGGTGCGAACGGTGACGGACACGGTTCATCCCCACGCCACAGATTGCATTCGGAACGCTCTTACCTGTATACATGCTCTGTATAACAAGAAAATGGTATTTTACAATGTCAGCTAGCTGCCAATGCTCACTCTGGTGGACGTTTGCCGTCGCCGAAGCAGAAAAACCCACAGCCTCCGCCTTCTATGTGAAGCAAAGGCCCGCAAAAACCAAGACCACTCCCTAAATCCCAGAATGTTGCTGCATATCGAACAAAGTGCGCATACGTTTTCTGCCGCGTTCAGGTGTACGTAAATGTAATCATATCTTCATCTTACGTACATTTCTTTTTTTTTTTTTGCGACAGGTCTAAGCGCGAAAAATACGCCTAGTGCCACCGCACCACGGGCATACAGCGAGTAAAGTACCCGGCTCTTCGTCCACGGCCACACACGTCACTTTGCTCCCTCGATGATGGGCAATACGCAGATGTTTGCAGGTTCATTGGCTCGTGCCAGTTGGTTGGCACGACTAATTAAAATTAGCCGAGCCAGCATATTCGAAATCAGCAGGACTCGAATTGTAAGCGAGCGGCGTCTTTTATTCAACATCGAATGTCGCCTCCTTTGGAATACCGCCTGGCATCCATATGCCGCTCTTACTCGGCAGCACCGATTAGGTTCCTGTGCTGGCCTGTGTGAGGATGCATGCAAACAGTTGGGGCCGTTAAAAGGGTGCAGACACCAAGCTTTAGGGTGCCCATTTATTTGATATAATTTTTTTTGCCTTGAAACAAGCCTACGGGCCTGCTAATCATAAAAATGAAGTCAAAACAGCTGTACGTAGAGTGAATAATTAATTACAAACGATTTTGTACCAGCAGTTTCGGTCTCTGTTGGCGCCAGCGCTGAAGTGCACCTTGACGTCACGATGCACCGGCCAACTCGGACTTCTACAATACTGATGACGTCGGCGTCGCCGGCAAGCACTGGTTGTTCCTGTGAGCAACCACTGGGTTCGGTGACGTCACAATAACTGGGGCAAGTGCACCTTGACGTCACTCGACGCGTGCTGAAATGCCAAGCGGCTCCTCAGACAACATTCAGAATCGTATTAAATTATGTTCCACTCAACGCATGCGACTGAAACTTGCTAGAAGGCATCTCCTTATGCCCATGACACAAAAATTAGGCAGCAACACTTAAGACTGCTTACGTGTGAGATTGCGAAAGCGCTATACGTAGAACTGCACAAGGCAGAAGAACAGATGACCAGTGACTGCGATGACCAGCGACTGCGAAGCCAGCGCTAGGCCCATTTATAGCTTGATTGCACTGTGTCGCCGCCTGGAGTCATGGTGCGCAGTACTTCGCGCATGTTTACGTAGAATGATAGTGCAAGCAGGGAGGAATTCTCGATCCACATGTCCAAGCAATGCATGGTGGTCATGCAGATGCGGTGATCATGATCGCGCGCGGCACCGAAATGAAATTCTCTGCCGCGTCCAAAGATGTCCTAATGTCGTCCGAATTGTGTACCATAGACTGCAGACGACTTTTGTGCTAAGGGGGCATATAATGCTTTCGCATCAATAATATCGGTTGTTTGCGTTCGAAATTTTGTGTCTGTGCCCCTTTAAGTACTGAGGACCGCTTTATCCCGCTTCTTGGTATCTCAGAACGCCGCAAAGTGCGAATCGGCGGCTGTCTAATTTCAGCGGCGGGTGTACAGGGTTCTCCGACCCACATTTACGCTGCTTAGCCTAATTTTCGGCTTTTTTGGGTGAACTTTTTCTTCTACCAACCTAGTTTGCAGTGAGCTCAGTACATGAAGGATAACTCTTGAGTAGCCGACAGTCGCATTTAACGCGATTCACGCTCTCCTGTATTCATCGCATAGTGCTCTTACCGCACTGACCCGTGGCTGTTCTGCATGCTGTGACCAGCGAGAGCGCGCACACAGCACGATTCGGCATGGCGGCCGATCAGTTTCTCAAAAAGGTGGCCAATGCACGCGCGCCCAGGTTCTGCAATGCGCCAATAACCTCCCTCTCAACTCCGTGCACGACTGCGCTATGAAGGGTGTCCAAATGTAATATGGACTCTTGTCTGTCTAGTAGACGGTCACGGAGTTTACCCATAGCAAAAAAACGTGGTTCGTCTATGGGTTTGTGCAACCACGCGATTCAAGAATTAACGTACGTCGGTTGCTAATATGGTGAGCTAATCACGTGTACGTAAATGTGTAAAACACCGGGTCATCAAATGCCAGCCGTCTTGCCCCGGAATCCCCCTAGTTGAGTACAGTGAGATAGCTCGGCGACTCCTAAACTATGGATTGGATCAGGTGTAGTCTTTTAGCCCTCTCAGAGTTTTCTTGTATGTCGGACGTCATAACTGGGCACGTTGCGCGGCTTTGCTGGTAAAGTTCTCTGGACTGCTCAAGATGGTAGACTGTTTAGAGAGAGGGAAGTGCATAGGGGAGGCGCCCTAATAACGGCGAATACGACCCTAGCGCACATGCGAATCTCCGCTGGACGCCGTCCCTAGTGGTTTCCCCGCCACGTCGCAGCGCGCGTTGAGCAGTCCCTCCGCGGCGGCTCTCGGCGTGCAACCGTGCCAAGGGTCATGTGAGAGACCTGTGACCGAGAGCGCCGCTTTCCCGCTGGCGGTCCGAGCATCTGCGCCCGAGCACGTGCGCGCCGGCGGCGGACAAAGGGCGTCCCGAGCGGGCGCGCGCGCGCGCACGGGAGCGCCCAGCGCCCATCATCCGGCGCAGCGTTGCGGAAATGGCGAGGAATCTTCGCGGCGGGCATTTAAGCCGGAGCGCATCTCCCCCGAGGCGTCGCCGGCGCCCGGGTCGTTGACGGTGCGGCCCGGTGCCTCGGTTCGGGTGCGGAGGTCGCGCGACGGCCGCGAGACGCGGAAGTTTCACCGCCACGCTCAGTCGCCCTTGGGGAGACGGACACAATGGGTGCCTCGATTCGCCCGGCCACGGGTCATATTTGTTCCACTTAGCCGCGCGGCCGATCGGTTCTGCGCGATTAATCGCGGCCCCAGCGAAAAGGGGGAGGGGGGAGAGGACAGGTGTCACGCACGCTGCCGGCGCCTCCATCCCGCGGCTCCCAAGGTGCGAACAAAGCAAACTGCGAACGGGATGCTCCAGTGCCCACCGAAAGCTGCGGCCGCGTGCGCTCGGCAAATAAGCGGTGCAGAGATCGGGGCTCTCCCCGATCCGTCCTTTGCTTCCGACGCAAAGTACGCGCTTTGAGATGCTTCTGTACAACGTTGACTGGCCGATTGCGGAAGTGCTGCATTTGCGTCCGGTGTGTGCTTTCCCCCGTCACATCCAGTGTGATCGATGCCCTTGAGCGATAGCGTATCGACCTGTGTGAGCCAGCTTTCACGATCTGTATGAAATCAAAATGTTTGCTGTTGCCGGCTGAGCGCCCTTCCAGAGAGTTCGTGCCGCAATCTGCATGCATACCAAAACGCGCAGACTTGTCTGCATGCTACACGATTCGTCGTCGAATTAGCCGTGGCAAAACTTTGAAACAACCGGCTCATGATGCATGCCCCTGCAGTACGTGCACAAAAGTAATTACGTATATGTAACGGCCCCGCGTTTTTGGGCTTCTTTTTGGAGGAGGGGGGGGGGGGGGGGGCGAAAATCGGGTGATATCTATTTAGCTCAAATCCGGGTAAAAAGCAGGTTATTCCGCAAAAAAAAAAAAATATCCTCAATTAGAGTTTTTCCAGCTCATTTTCGGCAGCAAAAGGAAATTTTATATAAGCGCTCATTTTTGTGCGGGACAAAAATGATTTGTTTTCCCTCATTATTTCATAACATAATAACGGCATATTGCACCAAAAAAAAACTGTTTTCGAAATATGATTTTTCTCTCATCTATTAGAATTGCTTCACCCAGTACATTAGTTTAATCTCCTACGCAGACCTTCCTTGTCAGTGCAAGACCTTCCGTCTTTTGTTTTTGCACCTTGAAAATATTCCTTTCAAAACACGGCTGCCATTTTAAACGCACGAAAGCATTGGAGCAGGACGTTGTTATCATGGGCGTAGCGCTTGATAAAATTACGCTGATAAAGCGTCTGGGCAGTGTCCGTGTGTTGGCCTCTCGCTTCCAAAACGTACCCTCAGAATTTGCTTTTAAATTAAGCCGCGTCTTGAATAGCAGGAGTTAAAACAGGGTTAAGATCACCAGTTGACCAAAAACCGTCTTCTCGAAAAAGCAATTTCCGCTGATTTTCCTGCACGGTTTTCAGCGTTGCGTATACAACAAAATTTACGTTTTATAGAAGGCGGGGTAGAAATCGGGTCTGACCGCGAGTTTAGCATTTCCGCTAATTCCGTCTCCCCTTGCTGTACTCGAATGCACTAAGGTTAGGCGGCGAAGCGATACTGTAAACAGTATTTAATACCTCAGTATTACTTAGTGGGAATGTGGTGGTACGATAGTTCATCCACCATGGAGAGGCACAGGAATGCCTGGAAGATGAGGTTTTGTATTTGGTTTTGCTATTGTTGGAGATAAAACGTGTATTCAGTCATACCAAAACGACTCCTCTCTAGGCAAACCTTGAAAAAAGGCTATACCAGACTAACACCGAACTTTCACTTCTGTTAAATTTATTGCATTGAAAAACGCAATATAAAACAATTTAATCTGCGCACAGAGCGTCGATCGCGGCGCAGCTACCGATTCAGAGGCAGCATCCATGTCCTACACTAGCGAAGCCAAGCACGAAACCTCATCTCCTCGGAATTCCCGCGGTGAATGAAATGTTCTTTAAGAAGCTTGCACATAAGGTGGCTGCACTTTTCCCCTTAGGTAATATTGAGGCACTGTATGCTGTATAAGGTATAGACAACTCGGGGATGCAAACATGAGTTGCCGTTATTCGGCCTCAAGCACGGAGGCGCTGCCGGTGACGAAGCAGACTTCGTTCCAGCAAAACCGCTGCAGATTCGCAGAAAAGAGGGAAACCGCCGAATGTGCAGCCTGCTAGTGCCACACGTTCTCGCTTATTACGCGGCGCTGACATGGCAGCTCGTGGTTAACCGCGACACCCCGCTTGCTTGATGGCGCTCTCGGAACTGGCCTCCGACAGCACTGTCGTTGTCATGAAGGAAAAAAAAATGCTCTCAGGAGGGATTAAAAGGGGATAAAGGCGGGCCCACATGACGGCTCATGATAGGTTTTCTTGGCCGCGGCCAATGCCATGACCCACTTTGGCGTCCCCGGAGAGATAGTACAGTGAACGGCTTCGAGAAAGCTTGGCTTGCGGAGGCCGGCTCCATGACGTAACGCTCCCTCCTTAAAATTCTTTTCTCCCCTCCACATGAGTGCTGCAGGAATCTCTATCAAGCCTTTGCAGTACTCGGCAATGAGTGATCGTCGTAATCAGTCGACCCCCTACGTGTTGCGGCAGCCCTCGACTAAGACAAGATAATGGATACACCGGGAGTTGTGCCGTTGCATTGTCGCCGCTATTTTCTCCCCCTGACTGGCCTCTTAGAGCATGATGTACGTACTTACGCGCTAGCGCGACGGTTCGCCCACTAGAGTAGGTCCTGTCTTACGCTGACTGTAGAGTTAAGGCCGCGTCCGATTTCCGTGTATTTGTCCATTCAAACTGCGTGATGCGGCGCCGACCGTCATGGTTCGAGGAGTTTGAAAGTGAGTACGTAAGCTAAGTATAGGTTTTCTTGTTTTTTTTTTTATTGCGCTAGCACTTATAGTGGCCATTCCCCGTATTTAGCCCTTGTGTGTTTGTCTAGCAACCTGCCCACCTGGTCAGGCGGGCGCTCAATTCGGGAAGACCAACCTGGGTCGCATCCCAACCCAAGCAACCCAAGTCCCACCGGTGGCAGCACCTGCCATAGAAGGGCAGTGGCGCACAGCTTGACCGCTACAACAGTGCGCCAGCAGTGGTAGGAAGACTCCTAGGGATCTATGAATGGATAGGATGACCAATTCCGCATATATGGCCACTAGCCTATTATCTCTATCTGAACAACCGCCAACCATGAGCACTGGATGTGAACACCGGAACCGAAGTGAAAACCGAACTGCTAGCACGCCTAATTCTCATTTGGCCTAACTATGCAAATCGACTCATTTCTTTTTTTTATACAAACTTTCCTTTCAGCCTTGAATGAGAATTGTAACACATTTGTGGCATGAATTCCTCGGCGCGTTGTCATGCTTACGAAGCCTGCTCGTCCAGAAGGCAGACACATGTGCTGCTTGCTGAATAACGGCAGATGTCACTTTCTCGTGCAGAATCTAGAACTATTTCTACGCTCATTTGGGCGTTTACTGAGCCATTTGAGCCTTTTCGAAGCCGGCCCTTCAATTGATTACTTCAAGATAGTCACAACCAAACTTCTATCCTGAAACTATGTAATCATGTGCTTTGCCGAGTAAGCTCCGCCAAACATATACCGGAGCGGTGGCCTATTAGTTTTAACATGCGCATCGTATGCGGAAGGTGCAGGATTCGATCCCAAGTGCCGCCGGGTACCCACGGCCATACGATGGCCATACACTTCCCCCTGGCTTGGTGCTCGGCTCCTATGAGGTGAAATGCATGGAAAATGGTTATTTGACCACACCATGTATAGACGAAGAAACCTTGTGCCATGAGGCTCTCTGGCCGCGAGCTGTTTTTGTGCTATTAAAACCCCTTGTCATCATCATCGCCTAACAGCTTCGTGCGCTGGGTTTTCCAAAATAATTCATTGTAAATGTTTATCGGTATAGAAGCTTGAGAGTATTCTACGGAATAACCGACGTGCTTTTATTTATTTATTCATGATATATTGTAGGCCTGGGCCCAAGCAGGACGGGCGTGCTAACAAATAAAAAGAAAAAGAAGTTTACACCGTAAATATTGCAAAAGCACCAAAATTGTTGCATTGCACTGAAACATTGAAAATGCCGAACATATACAGTGGTAAAGACAGAGAGGAACCTTACAACGGTGTAAATAAAATCTCATTGCGCATGTCATTGTTATGGAGTGAACTATTACGCCATGTTTACCTAATTAGAAGAATGAGAGGATTGTATGTTAGAAGTTTGATGCAAGTTGGTCTGCTTTATTGACGATGCTTCCAGCATTTAGATTAATCGACCCTACAAACCGGTCGTGAGTGCGACGTGACGAATGTCGTAAGGGCCGCATGTTAGGAAGCTTTTTACAGCGCAGCTCTTAGGCGCCCGTTCCGGCGTTCCGCGTCGTAGTCGTCGGCGTTGTCGGCGTAACCGGTTGTCCAAATAGCTGAACGAAGCGTCACCTGGAAGGCGGCTGCCACGGGAAGATCGCGGAGGGTGGAGAGCAGCGTAACTCGCCACCTGCCACTACGCGTCGGCGTGACACGCCATGGCGTGTCAGGTGCACCTGACACGTCACAGGTCACTCTGTCACCTCACAGGTGGCAGGTAGTAGCAGAGTGAAATGCCCCCTGCCACGGTGAAAGCGGAGGAATGGACAGCTGGAAGGTGGCTGCCACGGGAAGATCCCGAAGGGTGGAAAAACTAAAATACGTGAAGAGCTGCGCTCAAACTTCGCAGTACCGACTATCGTAATCGTGTGTCAGATTTTTTCGTTAATTCTTGGTCTCATCCTAAATATCATCGTCGGTTCGCAACTTTTCCTGATTCAGACACCTTTTTTTCTTACAATTTCTTCAACAGAATATCATCAAGTTGCAGCTTATGATGTTGACAGTTCCGTATTTAGAGTACCTGCCACGAGCGGCCAAGCGAACAGTTGTGTGTGTGTTAAACTGTATGCCAGCGTTTAAATGTCGAAAGAAGCATGTAAAACGACAGGCGCATGTTTAGTGTAGTGGCTCAACTCGCGGTGGTTCTTCTGCGGGCTGCTTACACACTGACCGGGGCGCAGATGAATCGCACGCCCAGCACACGAAAAGGATGAGAAAAAAAACATTAACGAACGACGGTTAACGAACTTTCGACCGGTTTTTCAGTTTTTTTTTTTTTAATTCCTGTGTCATTCATTTCAGATATGGGAAAACCGTCCGAAGAAGACGGCGCAACGAAAATTCAGGCTAACGTCGGCTACGCCAAATCAAGGGATGGAATCTTTCAAATGATCGAAATGGTAAGAGGAGCAAAAAAAATGCCTATTTTTATCTGGTTCATTAATTACCACTCAATGTTAGCCGGCCGACAAAATCCGGGCTGGTGCAACTACACTAGCCCGGCTTTCGTCCGGTAATCGTGGCCAGTCAACGAAGTATAAACAAGAAGAATGCATACATGAAATGGGGGACTGCTTAACAAAACTAGTCTGGTTAACAGCAACTGATGTTACCGCGCAATGTGAATTGTCAAGCTCGAACTGGGGTTCTTATTGCGCGCTAGTTTATTGTGTACCCTAAGTTGTCGGACTGAAAACAAACAAAACACTTAGCCAAATATATACGCACTGTTCACGTACGTTCTTCCCATTTCGTCCCCTCCTTTTCTCGCTCTCTCCTACTAAGCACCATTCTTAACGCATCGAATACAAAACATGGTCAGCCGTTTCTGACGCTGCAGAATGGATGCGAACTTAGCGTCTGATGGGGGCGTTAGCAGTGCTGCAGTGATGTACAGCCTTTGTCCAAAGTTTAGAGCCCAGGGGGTTTGCTTCAAAGCACTATTGTGGCGCTCCTGTAGCACTCATGGAAGTCCTACGCATCGGAGGGAGCAGGACGAAAAATCTTCTTACCTTCAGGAGATTTGGGACTCTGCGCGGGCATTACGAGCAAAGCAGTGTGGCACAGAAGCAAACCCCCTGGGCTCTAAACTTCTGACAAAGGCTTTACCTCTTGAACGAATTTCAGGGGACCCTGTGAAGAAACGTTCGCTAAATGAATATTCGCTCAACTGAAATGAGCACACTGCGCCTTGTTTTTACGAATGAAAGTAAATATCCAGCGCACAAATTGACGATGACAGCTACTCACGAGTGCTTGTGCTTACAGCCTTTGTCAAAAGTTTAGAGCCCAAAAGGTTTGCTGCTGCGCCATGCTGTGTGACTCGTCATGCATCGGCTGCGTTCTAAATCTCTTGAAAGTGAGAGGAACTGTCCTCTTCACCTTTCCGAAAGATACAGCCGTCACGGTGGTTCTGTGGCTATGGCGTTCGGCTGTTGATCCGAAGGTCGCCGGTTCGATCCCGGCTGCAGCGGCCGCATTTCGGAAGAAAAAAAACGCAAAAGGCGCCAGGCTTCTGTGCGAGACTTTAGCCCTGGTGGTCTAAGCTAACCAGGAGCCCTCTACTACGGCGTCCCTCATGCCCAGTGTGTCGCTTCGGGACATGAAAGTCAACAATTTACATTTACTTTAACCTTCCGAAAGATGGAACTGCCACGGATGCTACACAAGCCCTATTACGCGGCTCAGAAGCCAAACCCTTGCCCTCCTTACCTTTGACGAAGGCGGCCGTGCATGCAATGTTCACGTACACACATAAGAGTGTGCATATGACATGTGTGTACATGTGTGCGGTAACGAAGGTAGTCATAGTAAGGAATAACATAATGTATGATTTTATTACTCTGCTCCTTGCACATCGTCATCAGGCTTTCAGTGGTATAGTAGCACGACAGTGTGGTTTGTGACAGCGCTTTACCCCAGAGGCCGGGCGGTTTCCGGCCTTACCCTCACGTCGTCTTGCTGGCGCGCAGGTGCTGGGCCTGGTGGCCTTCATCTGCGTCGAGTCCGTGGCCGAGTGCCGGGGCGCATTCAACTGCGCGCCGCCTGGCTGCGTGCACTCGTACCGCTTCTTCGCCATCGTCAGCTTCGCCAGCGTCATCTTCACAGCGGCCATATTCTCGGCTCGCATGCTGGGCGTAGCCCACCGGGTGCCCGTCCCGACCAAGTTCCGCCCGCTCGCGGTGAGTGCGCGTGGCATCCAGCTCGCTGCATGGTCGCGGCGGGCACATTTCGCATTGCATTGCATGCACATTATATGGAACGAGTGCTCGGAGAAGATGTGTGCAACTTTTGTTGACAACACATGGGCCGCTTGCGCGCTGTAATATACCAGTCGTCGCTGACTTGCAACGGCACTCACTCGTGCTTTCCTGACGCTCCGACCATCAGGAGCGTGAGCCGAGCTCCCCTTATTCTGCTAACTTTTGAGGCGCCAGGAGTTCGACAGCTGACTCTGCTGCAGGGTACGGTGACTGATATGCTTCGGTCACAACGGGCGGCCCGCGTGCACTTTTGCCGAACTATGTGCGCGGTCTCTGACTGACTTTTCCTGGCGTCTTTTCCTGTCTTATTTTTGTTGGAAAGCGCCGAAGAAGAAGTCGCCGCAGGAAATATCCCCGTGAAGTCACTCGTTAACTGGCATCTTCTAGCCAAACTGGAAAGCTTGGCTGTCGACCTTTACGGTAAAGACGATAAAGACAGTCGCTATGCGGCAAACACCGCGGACGTCATTACTGAGGCCGTATAAGGACGTATGCGCGATATGTCCATACTAGGAACGCATGCCCTTACTTCTGAGGAAGGTGTATGTATGTACACTATAAGGAAGTATGAACACGTCATTATTAAGGCGTCGTTAAAATATAACTTGTCAGTGTCAAAGGCGGCGCCCAGTTCATAATTCAATATGAGTGTCATTTAGCGCGAACCAGAAGCTGGGGCACAGTGTAGTGCTAACTTAATTCATGCGTCACTGTTTTTGTCTGTTTTTTTTTCGTTCTCTGTTTTTCATTTGCTCCAGAGGGTGCTACTGGTGGATAATCAGTTGGCTCGAGATTATACGCTGCTTGCGCACACTGGCCGCTTCACCGTCTTTCTTGCTCCGTTGTTTTCTTTTATTTGACATATTATTCAGGCTTTGTAAACATAGATTTGATGGTCGTCAATTGACGTACAAAAAAAAAAAACTATTCCATTAAACTTGCTTCCCCACAACGCTTCCATAAACGCAAATGTCATGCAGTTGCAAGCTGCGCGTGAGTTCGAGGTGCACATTGGAAGTAAATCCTTTCTTCACTTGTAGAGGACGCCAAGCTAACATGAACCAATGTTTTAAGAAAGGCGATGCGTCCCAGAGAGACGGAGTGTAGTGAATGTTGTGTAGTTAGGTGTAAAGTCGTCTGCTGATCTATCTGACTAGAAGAAGAACGCGAAATAGTTGAGTATATCGATAATTTGACAAATAAATCATGATACTATAGATAAGAGTATCTGTCACTTCGAAGCGAGATTATGGTGCACCTATGATAGTGAAGCGCTTCCTGCAACGATGCGCTGCCCGGCGACGCACCGTTGGCTGTCACTAGGCCTATAGCCTGCTTCGTATCGAGACCGCAGCGCAGTGTGCTTTGAAACTCCGGCTGAGAGGCCTAATCCTGTCACTAGTGCACTATAAACACAACTGTACCTCAATAAAATTATTGCACAGTTGGTGTGCTTAACGCTTTTGGCAGCAGTGCAGGCCAGGCAGGCAAGAGCCACCGATAGCCTTCGATCAGCTAGGTTGGCTTCATTGCATGACACGAGCTGGATTGAACGTCGGCTTCTTCCCATGACAGCGGTGTTGCGTGGAGAATGGATACGCCAAACCGAAGACCCCTCCCACTCCCACCCCATGTTCCCCTCGTCACGCAGTTATAGAGCGTGGCTACCGCGGACAGCAGATGTCCAAGGCTGCGCAGCGGACTCGGCTCCGTACACGAAAAATCGCAGGAGCGCCATGCGATGCGACGCATTTTAGGCCGGACCCGCGCTTTTACTAGTTGATCGGGCCTGGCCTCGGCTCGAACTTGAAACCGCGGGCCAAGGCCATACTCGGATACCTGTACAGCCGGGCTGTGCAAGGCTTCTGACGCCTCGAAGTAATATGTTGGGGCATTCTAGCCATAAAGCTTGGGTTTTCTGATCTGTCACCTAAAACGAATGGGGGAAAAGAATATCGAAGCAGAAAACCGTTCACGGAGGCTTTTGGTTGAAGCAAACGTTGGAGAGAGCTTTATTTCATCATTTGTGATCCGAATTTACGGAGGCTTACCGGCAGTACACAGTCAAAGTAACCTGGCATACGCACTCTCAGACACGTTGCACGATTAAATAGAGCAAAAGGTTGAACAGCAGCAGCGAAGAATTGCTTCCACGGGCGCCAGAGCGCGAAACCTAGCAGTCTGCTCAAGAAACCAAACGAGCGAACCTTCGTGGTCTTTTCATGTTTTGATGTCTTCCAACCCCAATTCATCAGAGGTTGCAACTGGAGCCATTTTGCATTCAGCTCTGTAGTCCACTTTGATGCTTGTGTGGTATGCGTCTACATGTACAGTTTTCGTGAAAAATAAACAGCCCAAGGGGTTTGCTTCCGAGCCGTGTAGGGGGGCGGTTAAGCGCATTTGACAGTCCTAACTTTGGGAGGGTTGAGGACTTAAGTTCCTCCCGCCTTCGTGAGATTAGGGTCCCTGAGTACGCAAGAGGAGCCGCGCTGCAGGACTCTGAAGCAGACCCCTTGGGCTGTATACTTTTGACAAAGACTGTACACATAGTGAGCAGTATCCCGCTTGCGCTGGCGCCGCGACTGGACCCGTGCCGAGCTTGGTGGGCCGGGCTCGGGATTTAGTTATCGGACACAGGCTTAGCCTAATTCAGAGGACTGTGCTGCGCCGCGTTCACAATGCTCTTTAACCATGTGCACGATCTGATAAAAAGACTCCAGCTTGCAGATGAGCGGCTTGGGCAGTGCGTACGATATTTTAGCTACGTACAGAAGGTTTATCTCTGAACCGCGCACTTTCCTTGTCATTTGGCGTCGAGAAAGGATGTCAGTGTCCTACTTTCTAGCCTCTGAAACAGCGACAAGCTTCATCCTTCTGTTAGTAATTCTGGAAATGAAAAAGGCACGGAACGAAGTGAGGGTTACAAAAATTTGGTCCTTTTATTGTAATGGTCAGTTGTGCAAGTAAAGGACAGTAATATTGTAAGGCCCATTTTCAAGCGATTTCCTTTTTTTTTTAATTTAACGGGTTTCAAACGAAATACGTGGTCTATTCGTGCTCACAGAGCAAGCTCGTTAGGTTTGTGCTGAGGGCGTGATGTCTTTCGATTGTTCCATAACGACTCGCCTTCCCTATCGTTATTGAAACTTGTTACATCCTGCAGACCGTGAATAGCCGCTTTTACTGAGCATCGTTTCCTGGTCACGAGTCAATGTGATTCTTGATCGAATGCCCATCCTTTATCCTCTCAAACCTGCCGTTTTCCTTCTCTGAGCTCGCTTGAAAAAGAGAAAAAATTGGAGGACGCTTAACCTTCGCCTTTAAGAGTGGAACGCGATAGCGTCTTGCAGCGCTGCCAGGGAGTCCATAGAACGCCATCGCCCGTCGGGCGGCCTTCCCCGTTGGGTAAATCGCTCGGAGCCCCTAGGAGGCCTCTGAAAACAGCCCATCCGCCGCCGCAAGAGATCACGAACGGGCTGCTGTGACGCTGCTCCCTGAATTGGCCGTTGTGCGTCTCCGTTGTGATTTTAGAGGAAAGGAAAGCCGCAGTAACTGTCTCACATATCAGTGGACACCTCAGCCACGCCGGGAAGAAAGGGAGGAAGTTTGGAGTGAAAGAGAAAAGACAAAAAAAGAGGCCGTAATGAAGGTCTGCGCCCTTGTTGGCGTCGCATTTGTTGACAACAGCACACAGACGCATACATCACAGGCGCTCGGGCGGTACGGGTTCCATGACATCGCAGTGGTTGACACCCGCATAAAACATGATGTACACAGGTCCAGTCGCCGCTGCCTGCCCGTCTGAAGCCCGAAGAGGTCGCGAAGGGTTGCACCCACGCTGCCGCCCGCAGGGGCGAAACCATAGTGTTATCATCGGCCTACGCGTTCGGACCAGTTGACGTCTTCAAAGGTTTTATAGCGCCCGGCGACGCTATAAAGCGCCGGCGCTGAGATCGGCGTTACAGCGCGCGCTAGAAAAAAATAAAGGCGGACAGCGCGTGCTCGGGGCGCACGCCCGGCACGGGCAGTCCGGAACTAGAAGCCTGCCACGCTGGTCGTCTCTGTCTGGTGCTCCGCTGCGACCCCGCAAAATCCTCAACAGTGGTGACTCCGGCCTAAGACATGACCGACCCCAGCAACCTACCGCCCTCAGGCGACCTTCCGCCTGACGCTACCTTGCGCCCACGGGACGTCGCAGCTCTCCAGCTCCGCCTACCAACATTCTGGCCCAAGTGTCCGCAGATCTGGTTCGCCCAAGTGGAAGCCGTCTTCCATCTGCACCACGTCACCTCGGAGGCATCTCGGTGTCGTCATTTACTTTCCAACCTGCCTTCTGAGGTGGCTCAAGAGGTAGCGGACATCATTGCTGCACCCTTGGGCGATACCCCGTACCAGCGACTAAAGCAGGGCATCCTGGACCGCACCACGGCGTCAGAGAGTGCGCGCCTCCAGCAGCTGCTCACCTACGAAGAGCTTGGAGACCGCCGCCCCTCCCAGTTACTCAATAGCATGCGGCAGCTCCTGGGTGAAACCAATGCAGACCCGAATGGCGCACTGTTGCAGCAGCTCTTCCTACAACGCTTGCCGCAGCCGTCCCGCATCGTCTTGGCTGCTGCGGGCGACTTGCCCCTTGACCGCCTCGCCCAGCTCGCTGATCGAGTCCACGACGCGACTTCTCCTTCCGTCGCCGCCCTCTCTTCTCCACCGGAGACCGCCGTCATTTCACGGTTAGAGGCCCGGATCGATCAGCTGGCCGCTTCTATCGATGCCCTTCGGACGTCCTCTCATGCCTCGCCCGGTTTATGCTCAACACCTCGCCGCCGTTCGTCTTCCCCGAGTGGTCCGCACTCGTCCAGTCCTCGCCGTCCGCGTCTCTGCTGGTATCACCGAACTTTCCAGCACAACGCTCGCCGCTGCACTCCACCATGCAACTGGTCGGGAAACGCGCAGCGAGATCACTGACGGCGGCGTGTGACCTCGCTCTTCAACCTGGCCGCCTTTTCGTCGTCATGGATCGCATTTCTGGCCTGCGCTTCCTCATCGACACTGGTGCCGAAGTCAGCGTACTGCCGGCCTCCAAAGCAGACCGTGCTTCCAAGTCGCATGGACCTACTCTTCGTGCGGCCAACTCAACCTCCATCGCAACGTATGGTCTCCGATCCCTCACTCTGGACATTGGCCTACGGCGCACGTTTCGATGGGTCTTCATCGTCGCCGATGTACATCAACCTATCCTCGGTTCAGACTTCCTGACGCATTTTGATCTGGACGTCAGCATGCGTCACCATCGTCTCATCGACAGCAAGACGCGCCTTTCCATCACTGGCGTTATATCAGCTGTCGCTTCCACTGGAATCCGAACTCTGCTTCCGTCATGCCCGTATGCTCAAGTCCTCGCAGACTTTCCCGAGGTCACGAAGCCTTGTAATCTACATCAGCCACCCAAGCACGGTATCACCCACCACATTGTCACGCGTGGTCCACCTGTCGCAGCTCGCCCGCGCCGCCTCTTCGGTGAGCGTCTGGCTATTGCAAAACGGGAATTCGACCACATGCTCCAGTTGGGTATTATTCGCCCTTCATCCAGTAGTTGGGCCTCACCACTCCATCTGGTGCCCAAGAAAGAACCGGGTGACTGGCGTCCGTGCGGCGACTACCGGGCTCTCAACGCTCACACGGTCCACGACAGCTATCCCCTTCCACACATCCAAGACTTCACTGGACATCTGGATGGCTGCAAGATCTTTAGTAAAGTGGACCTTGTCAAGGCGTACCACCAAATCCCTGTTGAGCCGGCCGATATTCCGAAGACGGCCATCACTACACCCTTCGGACTGTTTGAGTACGTGCGCATGCCTTTTGGGCTACGCAACGCAGCTCAAACTTTCCAAAGATTCATCGCTGAAGTGACGCGTGGTCTCCCGGCGGTATTCGCCTACATCGATGACATCCTCGTCGCGAGTCGTACTCCACAGGACCACGAGCGTCACCTCCGGGAACTCTTTCAACGCCTCCAAGAGTTTGGTTTGGTCGTCAATGCCCAGAAATGTGTATTCGGCTCTTCTGAGCTCGAGTTCTTGGGCCACCACATCTCGGCGCTGGGAATTCGTCCATTGCCTTCTCACGTCCAGGCCGTTAAGGACTTCCCAGCACCAACTACCCTACGCAAGCTCCGTGAGTTCCTGGGCCTAGTGAATTTTTCACGGCGCTTTATCCCACACTGCGCCGAGCTTCTTCACCCCTTGACTGACCTTCTCCGCACCACGAAGTCCTCATCCTCTGCGATTTTCTGGTCTCCCGAAGCTCAGGCCGCTTTCACGGCTGCCAAACAAGCCCTCGCCGATTCAGTCGTCCTCATCCACCCTAGGACTTCCGCGCCCACTCGCATCATGGTGGATGCTTCCAGCGTGGCCATTGGCGCGGTGCTCCAGCAGAAGATTGACTCCGAGTGGCACCCACTGGGTTTCTTCTCTCGGAAGCTCCAGCCTGCTGAGACTCGCTACAGCGTATTTGGCCGTGAGCTGCTTGCTATCTACTCCACCATCCAGCACTATCGCCACTTCTTGGAGGGCCAGCCTTTTTACGTTCTCACGGACCATAAGCCTCTGGTGTATGTGTTCCGTACGAACTCTTCGAAGTACGTCTCCCGTGAACTTCGTCAGCTGGCCTACATATCGGAGTTCACAGCCGATATTCGACATATCAAAGGCACCGATAGCGAGGCAGCTGATGCACTTTCACGCATTTCCCCCATCGGCGTGTCTCCACCTGCTGTGGACTGGCCGTCCCTGGCGCGGGCACAGCTTGAAGACCCTGAGCTGCACGCCCTGCGTGACCACCCCCGAGCACTCCGTCTGCAGCTCGTGCCTCATCCGTTTGTGCCCGGATCACTCTGGTGCGACGTATCATCGGCTCTACCGCGACCGTTCATCCCGGAGGCCTTTCGTCGTGCCATTTTCCATTCCCTTCATGACATCTGCCATCCTAGCATTCGGGCCACGCAGCGCCTCGTTACCCAGCGGTACGTCTGGCCGAACATTAACACCGACGTTCGCCAGTGGGCCCGCTCGTGCCTTGCTTGCCAGTCCACCAAAGTGACACGCCATACCAAGACTCCCCCTCCGTCTTTCCTGCCGCCTGGATCACGCTTTGACCATATTCATCTCGACCTGGTTGGACCGCTTCCCCCCTCTCAGGGCTACAAGTATATTCTGACGATGGTCGACCACTTCACCCGTTGGCCCGAGGCCGTGCCCATTCCGGACATTACTGCGGAAACAGTTGCCAGAGCCTTCGTTTCGACGTGGGTTTCCCGCTTCGGCTGCCCCGGCATTGTTACCACGGATCGCGGCCGCCAGTTCGAATGCGCCCTCTTCACTTCGCTCACCCGGCTACTCGGCACTAAACACTGCCGCACCACATCATACCATCCCTGTGCCAACGGAATGGTCGAGCGGTTCCATCGCCAGCTCAAGGCTGCCCTTACTGCGCGCCTGGATCGCGAGCACTGGGTAGACCACCTCCCTATGGTGCTCCTAGGCCTACGCGCCGTCCTGCGTCGTGACCTTGGCTGTTCGGCGGCCGAACTCGTCTTCGGTACCTCCCTGCGGCTTCCCGGAGACTTGTTCGTACCTTCGGCTCCCTCGTCCCAACCCCTGCAGTACCTTCACCGCCTACACGACTGTCTCCAGCACCTGCGCCCAGTGCCGCCTCGCTCAACTGCCCATCAAGTCTTTGTGCACCCGGACCTTGCTTCCTCGACGCACGTTTTTCTCAGGCGAGACGCTGTAAAGGCGCCTCTTACACCCTCATACGATGGCCCGTACCGCGTCCTCACCAGGACGACAAAGTCAGCGACAATCCTGCTCGATGGTCGTCAAGAGGTCGTCTCCCTCGACCGACTCAAACCAGCGTACCTTGAGACACCTCCCCAGGAGCTCCCCTCCGATGTTTCCGGCCCACCTGCAGACCTGCTTGCCGCTGTGGCTAATCCATCTCTGCCCCGCCGGCGCGTACATTTCGCCGTTCCGTCTAGGCGGGGGGCCCTATAGCGCCCGGCGACGCTATAAAGCGCCGGCGCTGAGATCGGCGTTACAGCGCGCGCTAGAAAAAAATAAAGGCGGACAGCGCGTGCTCGGGGCGCACGCCCGGCACGGGCAGTCCGGAACTAGAAGCCTGCCACGCTGGTCGTCTCTGTCTGGTGCTCCGCTGCGACCCCGCAAAATCCTCAACAGTTTCATCTGCCAGTCCTCCAAATTCAAATCCACAGCACCCTGTGCGGTGTCAGTGCACCTTAAAGAACTCCAGATCACCGAAATTAACGAGGCCCTCCACTACGGCGTCTCTCAGAGTCTGAGTCGCTTTGTAATGTAGAACTACACAAACCCAAACTCAAACCGAACACGGTCATAGCACCACCTATCGTATACCTCAGTGCAAGGTATTCGCATTTACTTCCATCTCTACAAAATAAATGGCGCTGCGTATCCACAGCTCATGGCAGTCAATTGAACTGCTTTATAGAGTAGAACACGATTGTTATCGGGTACCATTTAAAATTTTGTATACTCATAATTACGCATGCACGCATCAGTACACAAAAACACTTCACGAAGTCAGACCCCAACTAGGTCCACTTTTATTCAGTTCGAACCATCAAGCCTTCGTAGCGTGTTCTGCGCGTGGTCGCCTTGCAACCTGAAAGACGCGGGTTCGATTCCCCGTATCTCCATAAGATTTATTTTGAGGTTCTCGTGTTACAGCGCCAACGCCAATAACGCCGACACCGACTTTTCTGCGACACATTTAGACCGCTTAATGCAGCAATTCTGGGTCGCTCGCTGAGGGGGCTACCGGGCTTGTTCCACTACGACCATTTTGTCCTTCAGCTGACCGCTATATAGGAAGGGCGTGGGTAGCGGAAGTAGCAAGACAATATGCCGACACATAGGGCTCCTAAACATAGGAACTGGGATTATAGGGACGTACCATGTCTCTGGGACGCATGTAGCTAAGAGCGGACCAAACGAGGCATCGCTGAAACATTTGTTACTATTTTTTGCTGTTGTGGCGTGGCATTTTGCGAGTATATCGAGCCCGGGTATATCAAACCCGGATATTTCGAATTATTACCTATATCGAACATGCAGATTATCCCCATGAAAAGCCTACCTAAAAGTATAGAAAAGTCGCCCAGTCTATCGAACTCCAATTTCGCCGGTCATTCGAGCGGCATGCCGCGCTCCTATAAGTGGCGCTTCTCCTAACGGCGCCCTTCGATCACTTTTCGCGCGCTGAGGCGGGTTGGCTGCGCGGCCTTGGGCACCTGCTGACTGCGCTAGCGCTATGAAACCGCATGACGAAGTGAAAGGCGGGCTGTGTTCGAGCGTGGCCTTCGGTCTCTCGTACTCATTTTCCACGCCACATCGCTGTCATGCGAGGAAGCCAACCTAACTAAAGCCTGGCGGTGGCACTCGTCTGGCATGCCTCGCTCGCTTTGCTGCCGAAGGTATTGCGGAAATCAACTTTACCAGAATTTCAATGCGCGAATATTCCATTTAGGATGTAGTGGTGACAAGATTAGACATGACAGGCAGTGGCTAGTTCCAAAGCACCGACCGCTGCAACTTCGATGCGAAGCAGGTTAGACTAGCAACGCCTAGCTCGTGGTCACTAGCCTGGGTACAATGTAATCGTACTTCTGTGTTACAGACAAGCTTATCTATTGACATTTTTTATACATCAAATTATCGATATATCGAACTACTTGGCGATCTCCTTCGAGTTGGACATTTCAAGTTTCGATTGTATTTACCTTTGTGCCTGTTCTGTGCATGCAGGAATGCCTGTACCTGCTCATCACGACTCTTCTCTACTTCTTCGCGGATGCCTTCATGATCGCTTACCATGGAAACCGCTTGGGCTACCAGTGTGCTGCCGTAAGTAAGCCTCAGCATTTGGCAAGCCGCATAATTAACGCCAGCCTTTCCGGCTGAGGGGGAGATAAAAAGCGGTTATTTCACAGATTTTACACCCGATTTAACCCACTAGGAAGCAGAATCGTTTAGGTAGCGGCCGCCTGCACGAATACGTGATTTAGTGGCAGACTGCGCGCTGGATAGCTATATATGCATGGAATGTGCATACAGTTTATGCTCACAGTGGAAGATTATGTGTCTTAGAAATCGCTTGAAATGTCATTGAGGCTACGATGCGCGCT